>NC_080836.1:15225399-15529058 GCF_030435755.1 Ochotona princeps
TCCTCCACTGCTTTCCCAGGCCACAAGCAGAGAGCTGGATGCGAAGTGGAGCTGCTGGGACTAGAACCGGCGCCTATATGGGATCCCGGCATGTTCAAGGCGAGGACTTTAGCTGCTAGGCCACGCCACCAGGCCCAAAGTCGTTTTTTTTTTTTTTTCTTCAAATCTATTGAGTCCAAAGAGCTAGGTGTTTTCACTGAATGTCCATTCAAAAGACAGGGGGACAAGTTTGATCTGTCAGAGCTTATCAGCTTCTATTTCCTTGATATCTTAAATAGAATGTTCTTTAGGGTCGAAACAATTACAAACGAGGTAAAGCACTATCTGAAATATAGTAATGTTCTACCAATCCACATGTAATCACTGTAAAATGTTAGTTTCATTCTTAAAAAGACAATCCACTTTGACTATAGCTGAAACCGAACCCTTAGACTGTCCTTTCCCCTCGCCCCAGGGATCCTTGGCAGCACAGCTTACAAGATTTCCATGCCTGTCCTTTATCAAAAGGAATTCATTTATTGGAGAGAATACACTGGTCCTACAAGGTCTTAATCGCAAGGAGATAGGAACCTTAGTGGTCGGTATTCTCTGGAAGAATATACAAGAGAAAGTTGAAGTACCATGTAACCCCCAGATGCGCTAGAACCCATCAGAGCATTGTTAATTCCCTAAAGATCATGGCATCACTGACCAATCAGGAACCTGTTCGGCCTCGATTTTCTGTCTATCAGAACCTTCATCCTTAGCTCCTCACACTGGGAATTAATTACTAGCTGTCCAGCTCCTTGATTTGCACCTTGCAGTAAATGTCCGCTTGCGGCCATCACCCCTGTGCCGGTGACTGGGTTTCTGTGTGTCGGGTGAGTGGACCCAGTTTGATGTTTCATGGTGCTTCCCACAGTTTGTAGTCTTCTTCAGCGGAGTGGGGTGTTCGGGCAGAGCATGTTAGAATATGAAAACTCTGTTCATCTGAATGCCTTCCCAAACATTCCAGGCAGCCATTTTGTGAAATGACAGTTTCTACTGGTTTGCCTGAATAGGATATTCACCAATGTATCTTTAACTATATATTACACTGTTGTGGAGTGTGAGCGAGATCACACCTGACATGTCCTGAGGTTTATTAAAGAGTCTTTATTAACCAAACTTGATGATAATAGAATATAGTAGAAATAGCTAATTACTAGTACATATGGCAGTCCAACCAATCGTAATCCAACCAAACATAACCAAACCAAACATAATCCCAAGAGGAATAAATGGTCATTACCCTTATGTCCATCTGTTAAGCTGAAGACCTATGTCTCAGCTTCCCCAACAAAATAAGTTACCCTAAGAGACATGGACACACTAACAAAGCTGCAGACATTCACCTTTCCCTTGGCTTCTCTGCCCACATTCCATCACTGCCAGGCCTCACCGCTGGAACTACTGATAGTACACAAACCAGAAACAACATTACTATATTCATTGTCCCATCTAAGCAGTACACAGGGACCATGCCCAGGTCCCTAGGGGATTACCTGTCCTGGGTCAGCCAAGACTTGAGGTGTCTGAGCAATGGAAGCACCTGACCAGAAAGAGCGTGTGCCCCCACTTCATGGACACTTTAAAGGGGCTTGTGAGGGGAGTAGTTACACAACAATGCAGTATGCTCCCCTCTGATGATAGGTGAGCCACAGGTGGGCAGGAGCGAATACCTAAGTGGTGGAGTGAGAGGCTGAGGATGAAATTAACATTCCATGGCTGTTAGGACCCACGTACAGGACAGAGGGTAGGGGACACAGCCACATTCCATTGGCCCACTGTCCATGGGTGTTAGCTATCACTGAGTGCACCCAATAACATTCCCCACTTCTCTTCTAACACCTGAGTCAAATCATTGACTCAGTCACACATAACAACACTACTCAAAATGTTACATCATTCTAAAATCTATTTTCTTCATGATGTTCTATTACACACCATTATTGAGTCCTGGGATATCTTAATATCTACAAATTCATTTGGCACATACTGAATATTTGTCTTAAGCATTAAATATACCTTCCTAAGCGTAACATTTCTTATTTTTATTTCAATCTAAATTCTACTTTCTTATTGTAAAACTTTAAATAATTTTAAAAATTCATTTTAAAATGTTGCTGAACACAAAATCTAGTCAACTTTCTTGGATATCATTCTAGGATACAAATATGTGTATTAAAATTAGTATTTGATTATTTTCAATTCATAAACTGTATTACTCACTATCCATTGTTTTCATTTTCCTACATTATTGCTTTATTACACTTCATCCAACAAATAAATTATCTGCAAATATTCAAAGAATGCATACATTTTACTACAGAGGCAAATTGCTCTCCAAGTGGCTTAGCAATTTAGAATGACAGTTTCTCTGGAACTGTCTTTGACAAACAGCTAGATTAGAAGTACTTCCACATTATGTTTTGTTGTTGTTACTTGTCTTTTCCTGCTCCTTGACAGGTTCAGTAGTGGAAGAGGACAAGTTGAGGTAGTAGGTAAGACTATCTTTATAGATCTCTCTTCTGCATTTTGTCTGGGATGTTGGAGACAGGCGACTGGTGCCCTGCCGCCCACTAGGGACACTTTCAAGAAGTTCCAGGCGCCTAGTGTCTGCCCTTACCAGTCTTGGCAACTTCAGACAGTTGAGGAGTGAACTAGCAAATGAAAATACTATTCTCTCTCTCTCCCTTGTTCTTCGTATAAATGGAAACAGATAAATGGACACTAAAAGACACCCAGTGAAAGATACCTACGGCTAACGGGTCCTGTGTGTTTTAACCATCTACCATCCCATAATATTTATTATTATTATTATTATTGATGATGCTTAAATACTTGACCAGGGTGAGCCTGTTGCTTCCAAATCTTCGCCCCTCTTCCTCCTGTATCCGGGGGAAGTGTGGAATTAGGAGAAAAGCTGCACCCAGCCTCCCTGCCACCCCAGTACCTGGGGATAGGGAACATCCACCAATGTTATCCCAGGGTCCCCAGTGTGAGGCATGCTCCAAGGGATCCACTCTAATGATTTCTATGGTTCTGAAATGCTGCTGATCTCATTAATTCAAAGATAAGGAAACCCTATCAGAGGAATGAAAGCAGAACAAATTGTTCAACTACCTCTGTAAATATCTGTGTGAATGAGGATTCTGGAGTTCTTCATCAACCATCAATAAAGGCAGTTTGTAAGTGAAAAACATGGAGCTTACATGAACCTGAACCATGCACTGAGCTGAGTTGTATGAAAATTTGAAGAGCTTTCATTCACTTTGAAATAATTGTTGAGATGATGGAATTATTTGCTATACAGTTTTTTGGCAGAATTCTGGTTAACATATAATTTAAATTTCACATGAATCATTTGTTATCATTATTCAAACAGGATGCAGTGGTCCAAACCAAGTCAATAGATGAGATTGAGACATAAATTCATTTCTGAACATAAAAGAGGAAAAGTGAATTTTTACACCATATGTTAAATTTACATTATTGTCTTCCTAAAAATATTTAGTAGTTCTGGGCCAGCACTGTGAACAAGCTAAGCCTCTGCTGTGGTGCCAGCATTCCCTATGGGAGGCTGTTCATCTCCTAGCTGCAGCAGTTCTGATCCAGCTCCCTGCTAATGGCTTGGGAAAACATCAAATGAGGGCCCAATTCCTCGGGCCACTGCACGCACAAGTGAGAGCTGGAGGAACTTACCGGTTTCTGGCTTTCAACTCTGGTACCACTGGCCGCTGTGGCCACCTGGGGAGCACATCAGCAGTTGGAAAATCTCTCTCTCTTTCTGTCCTTCTCTTCGGTACCTATGGCATTTAAAGAAAAGTAAGTATTTTTACAGATGTTAAGTTATTGAGCAAGGTAGAATGGGGACAAATTAATGAGGCAGTAATGAATAGCTTAAATAGGAAAAAAAAAAGTTGAGAAGGTTCCTTACAGAATGCTAAGTAAAGTGTGGTAAACTCTTAACAGGAAGGTAATACGTGCACTTCACACTGTGGTAAATAGAGCCAATGTTGTCTTCTTCCCAACAGCTTTTACTCAGATTTTCAAATACTTCTAAAAAACATTAGGTGATTTTCACTTTGGCATGCTATGTGCCTAGAAGAAGCATTGATGTACTGGCAAGTCTATGATTAATCATTCTTCTCTACTAGACACACCTTTATTTTTAAAAGTTTACTGCATGTCTACTCTATGTGAAATACAAAGAAATTTCCATTATAATAAAACTGGGATATTTACATGGAGAATTCTAAAACAATGTGAATATGTAAAAGTAGTGAGAAAAAAAATCAACATTTTTTCCCACATGCTCCTGATAGAAGCAGAATTGTAGAACTATAGCAGAGTATGTTCAAGTTCAAAGACATTAAAGACTCATGGATTATTCTTTAGAGATCACATGCTATAAATGGTTAACAACCAGGGCTGGTAATGAGTCACCTGCAATGACAGCTGCCCATGAAGAAGAACTAGTTCCACTCCTGATCCAGCTTCCTGTTAAGTGTGCCTGGGAAAGCTAAAGAGGATGATCCAATTACTCCTTTGCCTTTCAGCCATGTGTAACACCAGAATGTCACCCCTAGTGCCTGACTTTGGTTTGGTTCAGTCCTGAACATTTTGGCTATTTGTTAGTTCAACAATAGACAGAGGATCTTTCTTTTTTCTGTCTTTCAAAGAATTTATTTTTAGCAATCTGTTGTATAAACATGCATTCATATGAAATAAATTTTCTTTGCTATACATATTGAATATTTTGTTAATCCACATCAGAGGCATACAATTTTATTTTAAATATGTGATTTCTTGCCAAGAAGTACTATGAAAGATAAGTATGTTTCCTCTAGTCTCCACTAAAAACAAATGATATGATTCATCGCAGTAAAATAGAGTTCTTATTTCTAAGCAGTTAAGTGGTTATAAATTACACATGTCAGAATCCAATCAGAAGACATAAAATATATTGAGCATTTGAAAATGGCAAATAACAGGCCTGGCATAATAGCCTAGTAGCTAAATCCTCACCTTGCATGTGCCACTTCTCATCCAGCTATCTGCTTGTGGCTTGAGAAAGCAGTATGGGATGACTCAAAGCCTTGGAACCCTGTACCCACATGGGAGAACCAGAAGAAGCTGCTGGCTCCTGGCTTTGGATCAGCTCAGTTCTGGCCATTGCAGCCACTTGGGGAGTGAGCCAGTTGATGAAAGATCTTTCTCTCTGTCCCTCCTTCTCTCTATAAATCTGTCATTCCAATAAAAATAAATCTTTTAATAAAAAAGAAAAATGCAAAATGTCAAGTTACAAAATTATTACAATTACAGTGCAATGTTAAATAGTAATAAAATGCACAGAATTAGCAAATGTGCAGATCAGGTACTACCAACGTTAATGGTAAGGGAATGAGAACAAAGAAGGGGTTACATTAAAATGTTCCTTTTTAAATCCCAGGGATTTGCTACCACAAGCAAACCAGTCTTCTAGTCAAGAAGAAATTTGCCACAGGGAATAATCCAGAGTCTTTGTGCAGGAATGGCCAGCCCAGCATCAAAAGCACCCTATCACATGACCCAGTCTTGCAGAGGAAGAGGACTACTGCTAGTCCATGACGGTTTCCGGAGGGAAGGGTGTTAGATCTCAGATCTCCTGCAATGATGACTGGCACGGCTGCAAAAGGAACAGACTGGAAAGCAATAAACTGCTGGTCTGCTCTTGCCCTTCTTTGACAAAGCCAAACTTGAAAGAGAGATATAAAGGAGAAATTTCAAGAATTCAGCTTCAGTATATGGAACTGAGCCATAAGAAATCATAGCTAGCTCAAGAAGTGTCATGTAAATTAGGCAAGCTCTGTGACGGGTTTCCCCACTTCTTTTTGGATTTTTCTTTTTCATTTTTAGAGCAGAGTCCAATGCGGATTCTTATTATTCTATTGTCACATTTTGAACAAGTTGGGATGCAAGAGACTTTCAAAAAAATTAGTCAAAAATTTGCTCCAAGGCATACCTAATACATGGACTTAATCACTATTGTCTTACAGCAACTTTCACCTTTCACGTGGATGCCTTTTGAAATAGTGGGGTATTAGTTTAATTAATTCCATAGTTGTTCCTGATGCTATCAGAGAACCGAGATGACATGAATGTCCTACTTAGTCATATGTTTCTGGAAACAGTTGCATTTGAATTTAATTATGTACATGTCTCCATAAAGAAACAATATGAATGAATCAAGATGGAGTGGATGCCAGCATTCTTCAGCCTATTTATGGAATAGGGAATATTTCACATAATTTCATGTTAGATTAACTCTCTTTGCTTCATTTCTTCATGATTGATGGTATGACTCTATATCGAAATGGTTTATTCAATAAATCATGCCACGAGAATCAATGCAGACATCTAACTGATCAAGGTAGCAAACACTTTTTCATCACTTAGATTTCTGAATGTTTCTCAAACTGAAATCGGTCCAGAACCCCTCCCCACCACAATTGATTGTTTTTTTTAAATGAACAGACTTGAACTTACAAAGTAGTTTTAGGTTTACAGCAGAACTGAACGGAAAAAGAGACCACATGCTTCCGCTGTCCCAAATATACCCATGAGCTCCCCCACTATTGTCATGCGGCAGCATAGCAATATATTTATTATACCAGATGAACATACATTGATGCATCATTACCCCTTAAAATCTATAAATTACATTGTGGTGTTGCATACTCTGTGGGATTTGATGAATATATAATGACACACAACCACCATCGCAGTATGATGCAGAATAGTTTTATTATAGCAGATTTATTCAATTTATTTCAAGTACAGCAGGATGGAGAGATGGAGAATGAAATTTTCCAGCTACTAATTCACCAGAGTCATGGCTGGCCTAGGCTAAATTTAGAGTTCCAGAACACTCCAACCCCCAGTCTTTCACAGAGCAAGCAGGGGTTCAAGTTCTCAATCCATCTCCCATTGCTTTTCCAAGTGCAATAGCTAGGAGCTAAGTCGGAATTAGAAGAGTTGGGACTTGATCATGTGTTCAGGTATGAGATATATTTGCAAGATGTAGCTTTATCTTTACTACAATATCAGATTTTGATACACACCGGTTTTATTGCCTTCAAACTTTTTCTGCTTCCTATATTCATCCCCACTCACTTTTGACAGCCATCAGTTCATTGTCTCTATAACTTTGTACTTTGTGGAACTCAAATATTTGAAATGTTCCTAGATTTCTGGCTAAGTACATTACATTGATGTGGCATCCTACAGGTTCCACCCAAAATAGGTCTGGGTATCCCCCAGACCTAATGGCCATCAGATCCAGATCTGACACTATTCTGTACAGTGTGTCAAAGGCTGTGAGAATGGAGGGACAAGGGTGAGCAGCACCTGTGCTGAGCTGGGTGCAAACTCATTTTTCAGCTCAATGCATTGCATTGGTCCCACAGGGAAAATAATATTGACTTTGGCATCCTATGGGTTAAAATAGGCCTGAGTGGCATACAGGTCTAATGGCCAGCAGGTTCCAGCAAGATCAGCATGACCAACAACCTAGTTATTTAGGACACCTGATGTCTCCTTAATCCTGGGATCTGCTCAAACCGGAAGTGGGAGAAACATTATACAGACAATGGTGTAACCATTGCACAGGATCATAGGAGGTGGAAAGTAGTGAGATAGAAGTTGGGGCTATGGAGATGGTGGTGGAAGACTAACAGAAGATTCCAGACCTGAAACTTACTGGAGGCAGTGGCACAGTGACTGCAAAGAACCGGGTACCAAGTACAGTAAGTAAAATTGAACCATAGACCTGTGGGTGACACAGCTTAGAAACCTGCCCCAAGGAGAAAGATCTGCTAACCAGAAGCTCAATGACCAAGAGCAAACAAAGAGACAAAGGCACAATGAATATTGCTGAAGAATGCCAGGTAAAAGAGCAAAAGCCATTGCCAACCTCAGAATGAACTGAGGAATATATTTAAAAATGGTGGATGCAGAACTCAGATCATTTTAAAGCTTCTTAATGATGAGACGCACATGCAGGAATTTAAGAAATATGTCACACAGGAAATAGCATCACTGAAACAAAATCAAGCTGAATTATTAGAAATGAAGGACAGAATGAAGCAAATTTAAAATTCAGTGGGAAGTCTTCATGCTAGAATGAAAGAGGCAGAAGAATCTCAAAATTGGAAGATATTTCTTGCAATAATGGTTAAAAAAGCTGGAGGAGGAATTGAGTCAAATGAAGAAAAATATGCAAGAATTAACAGACACTATTAAAAGGCCAAATGTAAGAGTTACGGGAATTCCAGAAGATGAAGAAAGAGAAGCTGGTTTTAAAAATATATTCAATGAAATATTAAAAAATCCCTTCTCTAATCTGCAGAGAGAGAGGGCACAGAACTCCAAACAGGGTTGACCAAAAGCGGTCTTCACCATGATGCATGATAATCAAGCTCTCTTCAGTTGAACATAAGGAAAAAAAACCCTTGAATTTGTACATGACAAAAAAAATCAATTTCCATATAGAAGAATGGCCAATCAAACTCACAGCTGACCTCTCACAGGAAACTCTACAGACCAGAAGAGAATGAAGTGGCAGAATACAGATTCTAAAAGGGAAAAAAAAATGTCAGCCCAGAATAACCAAGCAATGCTTTCCTTTATCTTTGAAAGCGAAATAAAATTCTTCCACAGAAAAATCAAACTCAAATATGCCTCTCTCAGACCTGCCCTACAAATGATAAAGCTTTTTTCTTGACAGAGAAAAGGAATAACACCCACCTTAACCAAAGCCAAGGGTGTAGAACATCCCAGTAAAGTAATAACAGAAGACTGTATCAATGAACAACCCATTGCTAAAATGACAGGACCAAATTACCAGTTATTTGTATTAACCAACCCTGAATGCAACTGGCTTAAACTCATTAATCAAATGCCATAGATTAGTAGACTAGATAAAAAAAATCTATTTAGTGCCTATAGGAGACCCATCTCACCAGTAGAGATCAGTGGAAGCCATATCTCATAGATTTTGAAGTTTTTGTTTCCTTTCTCTCTCTTTTTTTTAAGATTTATTTTACTTTTATTGCAAAGTCAGATACACAGAGAGGAGGAGAGACAGAGAGGAAGATCATCTGTCAGATGATTCAGTCCCCAAGTGACCACAACAGCTGAAGTTGGGCCTATCTGAAGCCAGGAACCAGGAACTTCTTCTGGGTCTCCCTTGCGGGAGCAGAGTCCCAAGGCTTTGGGCCGTCCTCAACTGCTTTCCCAGGCCACAAGAGGGAGCTGGATGGGAAGCGGGGTGGCCAGGATTAGAAGCGGTGCCCATATAGGATCCAGGTACGTTCAAGGTGAGGACTTTAGCCGCCAGGCCATGGCACCGGGCCCTTTATTTTCATTTCTTCAAAACAGTATGAGCTAGTTTTTGTCATGTTAAATTCCTCACTCACTCATAGGTTACACAGTAGCATCATTTTCCTGAAGAAGTTTCTTGATTTCCATTTTCATTTCTTCAGTGACACATTAGCCATTCAGTAGCATGTTATTGGACTTCATGTTGTTGTAAATTTCTATTTTTCTTAATTTTATTGATTTTCTTTTGTTGCTTTTCACTTAAATGGATGTATAGTAACTGTGTAGTGGAGACTATCATTTCCAGATATGAGGATACAAAGCATCATGCATATCTACTTCCAGATCCAAGATTGACTCCCAGTGAAACTGTTAAACATGTCTTGATAATAGGATGCTGGACTTTGCCGTTGTCCAAGCCCACAATGATGAATTTATGACTGTTTATAAAGAACTATACTATTGTAATAAAATAAGGGAAATTGGAGGGGAGCAGCACAAGGGGATCTGGGGAGGGAGGTAAGGGAATTCCCAGGGCCTATGGAAATGTATCATAAAATAATAATAAGTGGAACTAATAGAAAGAAGAGGATTTTTTAAGCATAATGATCTCTAACTCCATCCAATTTTGCTGTACCAGATATTGTAAAATCAGGTTTATTCATTTTCTTATTTTTGAACCATATTAACTAAAATTATTTCGTGTAACTAAAGGGTTACCTCTATTTAATCCAACAAGAGTACATTTTAACCCTTATCCATCATATTTAAAGAAATATGTAGAGGAAATGAAAATTACAAGACATACCTGAGGAAACAGTACATCCAATAAAATAATCAACCTAAGTACCATCAGGAAAATGACTACTAATAACAATCACCCACTCCCACTGCTCCTGCCAGCACTGATTATAGTTGCTATCACTTGTTGAGTGGATAGTGTGGGTCAGTTATTACATCAGCTAGTTCTTATATAATAAGTCACACGGATCTAGTAGGTTTGTGCTTGTGTGTGTAGAAAGAATATAAAACTTAGAAATTGCATTATTCCCATAAAGTCGTATATTTAAAAAGTAGAACTTACATTCCAATACACTTTTGCCTAACATCAAAAACATGCATTTTCATTTTGTAAACCATATAGCCACGTGTTGAATTCTATTGTATAGAGTGCACAACTGAAAAAAAAAAAAGAGCTCACAGCAGTCACACTTGCTTCTTCTCTCTAGTTCTTCAGAGAGTCACTTGAAAGAGGCACATAATGCACTTTCTCAAATCAGCTCCTACGTTTGCTGCTATTGCTTGCTTGCACTACACTTCTCTCCACTCCCACATCTCTCTCCCTTGTTACTCACCCTCTCTTTAAGCATTCTGCTCAGGCCCTCACTGTGGTGCATAATCCTGTTGGTGTTTGTAGCAGTAGCAATAATACACAGCAGCAGGATTCAGCAAAGCATTTAGTCTTGCAACTAATATGCCACCATTCATAATGTGCTTTATCCTTGGGCCTAGGCTGCCATCTGAAAGGGTCTAGGTCACTGGACCTACTGGATTTAATATCCTGCCCCTTTTCTTCTTGTTATCAATTCAATACTCACACAACTGCATTCTATTCAATGACTCCAAACTTCCCAGAACTTTAAAGGAATCTGTTCTATTCATATACTGCTCCTTCTTCCCTAATCAAAGAAAGATGATCAAATGCACTGATAATTATTTTTGTATTCTTTCCTTCCAATTTTTAATATATCAATGAGTTCCTAATATTAACTGGATTTTGCTTATTTTTGAACTGAATACAGAGAGAAAATGCTGTGTATTTATGCATATATAGATTCACTTGTTATATCTTTGCCAGATATTTGCTTTTTTTGTCTTCACTTGTGTAATTCTATGAAAGTTTGAGTTATAGTTTGGGTGTATTTTAGTTACTTATTCATACCACCACAAACTGGAATGTAAACTGCACTTGATTTTTTTTGCTATTTATTAACACTGAACTTAATAAAATTCATTTTATTCATATTTTAGATATTATCAGCATTGAAAATAATATATAAGTGCTCAAATTTGTGCTTAATGCTATATGTTTATGCTGTGAATGTAAATTTGCTTTCATTATTAATATTTTTTTAAAGTTATCCTAGTGACTTTTCAGTTCAAACTTGGAAGTAAATCTTCTTTAAGCAGATATCAAGTGCTGGAGTCCTCAAATGTTTATAAGCTGTTACATAAAACACATTGAACCATGAACTAATATCATACTACTACATATTAAAAATTTCCTTCTTGTATAACATAAGAAAATTGATTGAACACCATCAAAGATGCCACAGAGTGCGATGGTTCTGACAAGGCAGTAAAGCTCGATTATCCATCAGAAACACTACTACGAAATGACAACAAGCAATTTGGGATACTCCCTATTGTAGGATGTAAAAACCATCCCTATGCATGGAACGTTAGGCTGAAACCCAGGACAGTGAAAGCCGCCCACAGTTCAATTTTATTGTATTTTCTGGTTGTGACAAAAAAAAAAAAATCAGTGAATGATCTTGCCTCTTATAAAACAATTCATACTTTAAAAATTGTGGGGCCTGTGCCATCGCATGGCAGGCAATGCTACCTGTGACTTAGGACCCCATGTGGATGGCTGTCTGTTGCCACCCAGCTGTTCTATTTCCAATCCAGATAAGGTGACTGGGATAGCAGGTGAAGACGGTCCAAGTGACTAGGCCTGGCCCTCACATGGAAGCCCCCAGCTCCTGGCTCTGGCCTAGCACAGCTCCAGTCCTTGAACCAAACTAGAGAGTGAGCCAGGTGAACCAGGTGAACCAGTTGATGGAATCTCTCTCTCTCTCACACACACACTCACTCTCTCTTTCTGTCCTTCATGTAACTCTGCCTATCAAATAATTTTTTAAAAATTCTTTAATAACATTATTCAAAATGTAAAATTTCAGGAGAAAAGAGAGAGAGATTCTATCTGCTAGTTCACTCCACAAATGGCCACAATAGCTATTGCTAAACAACCTGAAGCCAGGAGCCCAGAGCTTCTTCCATGTCTCCCCCAAGGGTTTAGGGATCCAAGGACTTGAGCATTTTCAACTGCTTTCCCAGGCCATAAGAAGGGAGCTGGATGGGAAGTGGATCTACCAAGACTTGAACTGGCACCAATAAAAGATGTTGGTACCACAGGTAGAAGCATAGTCTACTAAGTCAGCACCTCAAATACATTTTTTAGTGAATAAATATTTCCTTGATATTGAATATGTTTCTAGAGCTACTAAAAATTTGCAGTTGCAAAGAGGTTGATCAGAGTGTTTTTCTATTTTATAAGAAGGGAGACAAGGACTATTGATAAAGTCTGCTGGATGATATTAATCAGACCTGGCTTTTTTTTTTTAACTTCTTTATCAGAGGTTGCACTACTCTCACTTTTTAATTTCTCCATGTTCTTAAGTTTCTTGGAGAGCCACCTTGGTCTGCCTTTCCTTTGCTCTTCTTCCCCATGTTTGGGTGCCTATGTTTGTTCAATGACTGTGACACATCCCTCCCTGCCTTTCCTTCTTAGTTTCCACTTTCACAAGGATAGGTTTAGCAGACAACCCGGCCATTCAGCGTCCCTCAGTTGAGCTGACCTTAAGCATCCTAGTGGCTGGGAGGCAAGCCACATGTGTGCAGGCCACAGCACTTGCAAAGCCTGACAGACTCTGTTTCCTCCATTGCCCAAGCTGCATAACATCCTTGAGTGTCTATTTTTCAGTGCAGATGGGTGAGTTAGTCTAGGATAGTGTTATTCAATCCCACCATTATATTGGATCATTTCTGTTGTGTGTGTATATGTGTGTTTGTGTTCCACTGCATTTGATATAATTAAGAATAAAATCTCTCACTTTCACGGAAGGGTTAAAAGACTAGAAAAGCTGAAGAATTTGGCATGAAGAGTTAGGCATGGTAGCTTCTCAATTCTGAACAGTAAAATACAACATTGAGACATGCATTAAAAAATGAGATGAGATGAAACGGAACTTAGCTTAATGATAAGTATTATATTACTGTCATGGTGTAGATCTCATGTAGTAGGGTGGAATTCAGCGGAAACCTATCAGACAACCCACATGCAGAGTGCTGTGTAGCCTGGTGATCAAAACACTAGGAATCCAAATCCAACATCTTTTCATGACTCCAGCTTCCTGCCTATAGAGAATTTAGGAGGCACTAGATTCTAAAATAACTGGGTTCCTGCCAGTTACCTAGGAGAACAGCATAGTGTTCCTGGTTCCTGGGTTTGGACCTAGTCTAGTACTGGCTGTTGCTGGTATTTGGAGAATGAACCTGCAGATGATACCTCCCTGTATATATTGCACTAAAAATAATATACATCCTGGGTATGGCATGATAGTCTAGCAGCTAAAGTCCTCGCCTTGTATATGCCAGGATTCCATATGGGCACCGGTTCTAATCCCGGCAACCTCACTTCCCATCCAGCTCCCTGCTTGTGGCTGGGGAAAGCAGTTGAAGATGGCCCAAATCCTTGGGATCCTGCACCTGCATGGGAGACCTGGAAGAGGTTCTTGGCTTCGGATCAGCTCAGCTCTGGTCACTGAGGTTCCCTGGGGACTGAGTCATTGGATGAAAGATCTTTCTCCCTGTCTCTCTTTCTCTCTGCATATCTGCCATTCCAATAAAAATAAAGTAGCTCTTTAGAAAAGGTATATAAATCATAAATACAGGAAAGTAAACCTGTCTAGAAAATATGCATGTATCTATATATAAAATGACAAATGGAACTATATTTCAGATCAATTGGATAAGAAGCTAATATTTGAAGCTACATTTTGAAGAATATGTATGTGTATGCCCAAAGGCACAATGTCATTGAACCAGACGTTTACTGTGCGAGATATACAATAAGTCTGAGGGCCTGAGTTATTTCTAAATAGGACACAATTAAAAAGTTTTCCCCAACTCTCTTTCCCATGTCACTTGGATGTCTTGTTCTCAAATGCCTACCTGCATGTGGCCAAAGCTAAACAAGAAAACAAAAGTGTTAGGAGACAATTGGCCATAAGTTTTGCTATTTCTGTATGTATTACTAGCAGAGAAATTAACTGGCATTATTCTAAGTTATCTTGGCCAATATGTCCATACTGTAAAAAGGCCTTTGAAGAGTATATTTTAAAAAATTCAGTTGCAGCAAACATCAGAAAGTCACTCTGGTATATCAAGACACCACATCCTTCTAAATCAAGCACTGTCGTGCTGTCACTGTGCATGAATGATTAGAGTTCCTTGTTTGTAGCACACCCCATTGCCTGTGCAGATGTCATCTGGCCCACTTTGCACCCTTCTGTGGGAACTGGGGATCAGAAACCAGAGTGTGAAAATGCTGATACTCCGGCTAGCGCTATCACTGCATCTAAGGAAGTTCTTCGTCTACGTCCCCCAAGTCTCCTATTTTCTTGCAGCATGTAAGACAATGTCAGGCTTACTTGTTAGTTTGTGAGTATGTACAGCTCACAGCAATATTCTGTCTTACACAAACACACACACATTGATCTTGGAGATGTCCTCAGTAGAATTTAGAGCTAAACAGTTCTTCCTAACCACTAATCTGGGTGGAGGGTGGCTTTCAAATGTCTGCTGTAGACGGTAGAGTTTTTACACACTAATGACTTTTGTGGTTTGTGTATTATTCTCTTTCCCCAACAGCAGTGCATATTACAATTATACTTCCCCTGAACCACAACTGCATACTGACTATACAGAGAGTTATATGATTGGTTTAAAAGGAGATGCATCATCAATTAAAGTTATAACCTCCCTCAAACACAATTCAGATGCAGAAAATTTGGGGCAAGTGTATTTTGTCAGCAGAAGGTGAAAGGTGTTAAATATTTGGTGACCAGAAATGAGATTAAGAAAGTTGCATCAAGTTTCCATACTTAATGGCATTGTGCTTGTACCTCCTGTTTTATTATGAAGCTCTACTTGAATTCTTTAGCAATTCCACTTAACCTATTACTGTGTTCATTATAAATTGTGAAAAATGGTAAATTCTCTCATTTGTCTTTTTCAGGTAAGAAGTTGCAGCCTCTACACTTCTGAAGAGCAGTATTCAGTGGGCAGTTTAAATAAATGTGTGAGTCTATTGCTTGCATTTTTACTGGGGATAATTCGGAAGAACTGCCATCTTGACACTATTGAGTGTCTCTAAGATAGTACACAGCCTTCATGCTGTAGCTTTCTAAAGGCCAGTGAGGTTTGCTACACTTTGACTTTTGCTGGAGAAGGGGGCTATGGCAGAATGACAAGACGCTGAGTGCATCCATTGGCCACAGAAAATCTCCTTACTCCTGGTTTCTAATACGTGTTTTGATTCTTAATGATGTTCTCATTTTGATCTTCAACTTCACAAGATAAAACGAAAAGGTCCCATTTGGGCCCAAGTGGAGAGACAGGACCTCAATTCACCTCTCCAATGTAGGTGCCAGTTAACCAGTCACCTGAGTCATCAGCCGCTGCCTTCCAGCATGCACAGTTATAAGAAGCTAAGCGTAGGAATGAGTCCAGGACAGAAATTCAGGTGTCCTGGGAAGTAGTTTAAAGGCTGGGTCAAAGGTCTGTGCCAAAAAAGAATTCTAAGCTGGTCATCAAAGAAGTTGAAAGTATATGCTGATTCTTAGAAATGTACGTATGAACTACATAAAATCTGTTCTTCTATAGTAATAAATTATTTTTAAAAAGAATTTGTAATAATTTTTAACGCTGGAGATTTTGGGTCAGAACATGTACAAAGCATTCAAAATTCAATGAAGCTTCATTTGAAAATATCAGCATGGTGGAAGGAATAAAACCCTTGATTTCATTTTCAGCTCGTCTTAGTTTGCCTTACTACATTTATCAATTTTTTGACTGCTCTAATTTTATTTGCTGTGGGAACAGATTTACGGAGACAGTTAATATAGCTCAATTTCACAAAAAAATGAAAAATAAACAAGATATTTATATCAAGGGAATAATGCGTAAATAGAGAAAAAACTGAGATCATGATACTATGCATATTTCAAATTATTTTTTTAAAGATTTATTTTATTTATTTATTTTAAAGATTTATTCATTTTATTACAGCCAGATATACACAGAGGAGGAGAGACAGAGAGGAAGATCTTCCGTCCAATGATTCACTCCCCAAGTGAGCCACAACGGGCCGATGCGCGCCAATCCGATTCCGGGAACCTGGAACCTCTTCCAGGTCTCCCACGCAGGTGCAGGGTCCCAGTGCATTGGGCCGTCCTTGACTGCGTTCCCAGGCCACAAAAGGGAGCTGGATGGGAAGTGGAGCTGCCAAGATTAGAATCGGCACCCATATGGGATCCCGGGACTTTCAAGGTGAGGACTTTAGCCACTAGGCCACGCCGCCGGGCCCAGATTTATTTTATTTTTATTGGAAAGGCAGATATACACAGAGGAGGAGAGACAGAGAGGAAGGTTTTCCGTCTAATGATTCACTCCCCAAGCGGCTGCAACTCCTGGAGCTGAGCTAATCTGAAGCCAGGAGCTGGGAGCTTCTTCCGGGTCTCCCATGCGGGTGTAGCTCGACTGCTTTCCCAGGCCACAAGCAGGGAGCTGGATGGGAAGTGGGGCTGCCGGGATTAGAACCGGCGCCCATATGGGATCCCAGTGCGTGCAAGGTGAGGACTTTAACCACTATGTTATTTTGCTGGGCCCTCAAATTGTTTCTCTGAAAGTGCTTCTGTGATGCAGTTATGAATGATACTGTTTTACTATGTGGAAGATGGAAGAAGACACAGGAAGTACCGCAATGCTCTTAAAGCAGTTTGATACACCATGAATTCCAAAGATTTTTCACAACTTCCATGGGCAAATCTGAGAAGGCAATAATTTTCTTCCTCTCATAAATTTGGTGAACATTCCATTAGGTAAAATGAGTGTGGGAAAGGAAGCAGGTGGCTCAACTACGCGGGTCCCAGTCATCCACATGAGAAAGCAGAGAGGGGTTCAGGGCTGCTGGCTTTGTGCTGACTCAGATAAGACCACTGTGGTTGCGTGAGACCCAAACTAGGGAAGAGAAGATCTGGCTCTTTTGTTCTGTCATCCAGCCTTCCAAATGAGTAAAATAAATTCTTTAAAAAAATGGTTTTCCAGTTTATTAGCATATGATTCCTCACAGTATTTTCCAATGAGCCTTGTGTTTCAGCGATGTCAGTTGTAATAGATAATTTTTAGCTCTAATTTTGTTTATTCAAGATTCTCTTTGTTAGCCTGGCTAGAGTTCTACCTATTTTATTATTTTTTAAGATTTATTCATTTTATTGCAAAGTCAGATCTACAGAGAGGAGGAGAGACAAAGAGGAAGATCTACCAGCCACTGATTCACTCCCTAAGTTGCCACAATGCCTGGAGCTGAGCCGATCCAAAGCCAGGAGCCAGGAGCTTCTTCTAGGTACTCCCACTTGGGTGCAGGGTCCCAAGGCTTTGGGCTGTCCTTGGCTGCTTTCCCAGGCCACAAGCAGGGAGCTGGATGGGAAGCAGCGCTGCCGTGATAAGAACAGGTGCCAATATGGAATCCTGGCACATGCAAGGGGAGAACGTTAGCCACTAGGCTACTGCACTGGCTCCTTACCTATTTTGTTTTACCCATTTTATTTCTCTTCTCAAAAATAAAAAACAAACAAACAAACAAACACATAACTCAGGGCCCGGCGGCGTGGTCTAGCGGCTAAAGTCCTCGCCTTGAAAGCCCCGGGATCCCATATGGGCGCCGGTTCTAATCCCGGCAGCTCCACTTCCCATCCAGCTCCCTGCTTGTGGCCTGGGAAAGCAGTTGAGGACGGCCCAATGCTTTGGGACACTGCACCCGTGTGGGAGACCTGGAAGAGGTTCCAGGTTCCCGGCATCGGATCGGCGCGCATCGGCCCGTTGCGGCTCACTTGGGGAGTGAATCATCGGACGGAAGATCTTCCTCTCTGTCTCTCCTCCTCTGTGTATATCTGGCTGTAATAAAATGAATAAATCTTAAAAAAAAAAAACACATAACTCAGTCTGTTTATATTTGTGGTTTTTTTGGTTTGAATTTCATTTTTTTCTGCTGTGAACATCATTCTTTCTTGTTTTGGTTTTTTTCAAGTCTTCATGATGTAGCCTTAGAGCTTTAATTGGAGACTTTTCTCTTTTTTAATGGTAAGCTCCATTTTCTTTTTAAAAATTTATTTATATTTATGAGAAAGTCAGATATACAGAGAGAAGGGGAGACGGAAAGAAACAGCTGGCTCACTCCCCAAACTGCTGCAATGGTCAGAGCTGAATGGACCCAAAGCCAGGAACCTCCTCCAGGCCCCCTTCATGGCTGCAGGGTCCCAAGGTTATGGGCTGTCCCAGGCTACAAGCAGCAAGCTAGAAGGGAACTGGAGCAGCTGAGAAATTAAACCATCACCCACATGGGATCCTATCCCATTCCCAGTGAGGACTCCAGCCAGCAGGCTACTGTGCAGGGCCCACTGTAAGGCCTGTGTGCTACACACTTCCCTCTTATGACTGCCAACAGGATTTGATACATTTGTATTTCATCTATTTCAAGGTTTTTTACTTGCTTTTCAAATTTTCAGAGACTCCTTCATCATTCAAACGCATGTTGTTTAAATTCTAAATAGTATTTATTAGTGTCTATCACTTTTCTTAGTGATTTCCAATTTTAGTGCTTCATAGTCTGAGAAGATACATGATTCACTTTCAGGCTTTTCACATTGGATGAGATCTGATATGTGGGGTATAACATGTGGTCTGTTCTAGAAAATGTCTCATGTCCCACTGAGAAGAATTTATGCTCTCTAGCCATTGAATGAAATGTCCTGTACATGTCCAGCAGGTCAATTCACTTGATAGGATGCTTAACTCTGATGGATCTACATGGATTTCATGTCTGAGGGATGTCTCCATTGATAACTAACCCTAACCCTAACCCTAACCCTAACCCTAAATATGCTGAGTCTATCTTCCAGTTTTTGCTTAGTAGTATTTGTGGTATAAATCTGGGTACTCTTGTGTTGGAAGCATATATATACATATATACATATCTATAATATTCATCCTTCATATATACATCATATAATATTCATATATATATGAATGGCAGTTACGCCTTTCTGAATTGAACTTTTTGTTTTTTTACTCAAATGCAATGTTCTTCATCTCCTTACAATTTTTGATTTAAAATCCGCATTTGTGGTGTTAAGACAGCCATTCCTGCTCATTTTTGGCCTCAAGCTGCCTTCCCTTTCCATTTCTAATCCTTTTCTTTCAGTATTTATGTATATTTATGCGTGAGGTAGGTTTCTTATTGGCATGATACAGTGAGGTTGTGGTTTTTATCTGTTCTTCCAAACTAATTCTCTTGGTCAGAGACCTTAATTAATTTACATTTAAGTTAGTATCTATAGATAACAATTAAGAGCTGTCATTTTTTAAAATTTGATAATGGTTCTAATATTAAATTAAGAAGATACAGTCACTAAAAACAGACCCACAGCAAGCAATGAAACTGAAGCAATAATCAAAGTTGACCATCAGGTAAAAATCCCAGGGCCAGCTTGCTTAAGTAATGAACTCTACCAAACATTAAAAGAGGAAGTGATTACAACAATTTTCAACAATTATAAATGATTAAAGCGTACGGCGTTCTGTCAAACTCTTTCTGAAGTCAGTATCATTTGATACCAAAATAGAAGTATACATGAAACAAAAGGAAAACTATAGACCTCTGTCCTCAGTGACTACAGATGGAAAGGCTCTCAACAAAATAACAAATCAAATCTAAACCATCTAAACCACATCACAATGCTGACAATCAAGTGGGATTTAACTGGAAATGCAAGGATGGTTCCATATTTACAAATCGAAAGTGTCATAAATCACATCAATATATTGAAGAACAGAAACTATATGCTAATCTCAATAGATCTAGAGAGAGCATTTGATACGATTCAACACCGCTTCATGACAAAAACGTTCCACTATTTAGGCATGGGACTGACATTCCTCAAAATGAAAGAAAATATACTCCATACCCATCCACATACAGTCAATGTCACAATGAGTGGAAAAAGCTTAAAATCTTTTTCATCAGATCAGAGCAGGATGGAGATATGCATGTTCACTTTTATATTCAATAAAGTACTGGAAGTCTCAGCAAGAACAATCAGGGTAGGAGAAAGAAAGTGCATCACAATCGGAGAAGAGAAAGTCGAATGCCAATGTCTGCAGATGACAGGATCTTCTAAGCGCAAGAACACACAGACATCACCAAATGCCTGTCAGAATTGATAAACCAGTTCTGTGAAATTTCAGTTCACAAAGAAAGCTTCCAATAAACAACAATCTTTTTTCAATACAATGAACTCATTGAAAGAGAAATCCTAATTTGGGCTGCCAAAACTAAATTTAATTAGATATATATTTCATACAATATAAAAAATCAACTCAAGATGGATCAAATGTCTAAATTTAAGACCTGAGACTGAAAAATTAGGACAAAAATGTAGGGGAAACATTCCAAGACACTGGGGGATTGCTTGGGCAGGATCATCAAAGCACAGGCCACAAAAATTAAACTAAACAAATGGTGGCGCATCAAACTCAGAAGCTTGTAACATGATCCAACAGATCAGCTCCTGGTTATGGACCCAAAAGGCAGGAACACACTGAATCAAAGACATACGTGCCTTACCATGTTTATAGCTGTATTGTTTACATAGTCCAAAACTGAAAGCAATAAAAGTGCCCTATCAACAATGGATGGAGAAAGAAAATATGGTACACAGTGGAATATTACTCAGCTATAAAATGAATGAAATTTTACCATCTGAAACAAATTGGACACAAATGGAGAACATCATGTTGAGTGACACAGCTGTTCAGAATAACAATGTTTTGTTTTATGAGAGAGTGTGAACTCAATTTTTAAAAAAAAATAATTAAAGAAATGTCTGTCAGTATTGGTGCAAATACAGATTTGTGAAGCTTTACCTTCCACATTTGTCAAATAAATGATCATGCTATTATACTACTATAGATTTAATAACTTATCGTTACTTTAAAATCGACTGTTTTTGGGTGCAATGGTCGTCTTTCCATTCAATCATTGTGTATAAGCACTGTTTTCCCACTAAACATGAGTCTTTTTGCTTTTGGCTTTTAAACTTTTAATTTGGTGAAAAGTATTAAACACTTTTACTGTAACATAAATTTAAAATGTTATCTCAAATATTAAAAAAAAAAGAAATGGAAAGAGATAGGAGCAAGAGGGGGAAGGATGGGAGGGAATATCCTGTTCTTAGGATGGAGCCCACATACTACGTAGACTCTGCTAAAAACTAACTAAACATTAAAACAATAACATGCTAAGAACAAAAGAGAAAACACATAAAGTTTGCTATATTAGGTATTTAATTTAGTATGAAAACACTGACTAACACAGAAAAGGAAAATGAGTGTTTGCTGACATTGAATAAACAACTAGAGTGCATCTTCCACTTCCAATACGTGGCCTGCAACAGAATCAGGTACATTCATTCTTCATGGTCAAAGAAAAACTGGGATGCTGTTTGTGTGATGCAAAGTCATAGGCAAAGCTGCATGCAACACAGATGCTATGGGTCTCTTGGTACTTAGAAGTCATTTGCTTCAAAAACTACCTAATCAAAAGATATGAATCTAGGTATGAATGCTGTGTCATAGCTGCTAAAACCTTCACCAGAAGTGCTGACATTCTTACACCAGCTCAACTTTTTGTCATTCTTTCTCTCTTTCTCTCTCTTTCTTTCCCTTCCCTTCCCTTCCCTTCCTTTTCTTCTCTTTCTTTTTTAAATTTTAAAGCCAGATTGTACAGAGAGAAAAGGAGAGAGGAGGTCTTCCATCTGCTGGTGCATTCCCTGAATGACTACAACAGACAGAGCTGAGCTGATCCAAAGACAAGAGCCAGAAGAGTCTTCCAGATCTCACTTGGGTGCAGGAGCCCACAACTTGAGTTATCCTCTACTGCTTTTCCAGGCCATAAGCAGGAAGGTGGGTTGGAAGTGGGACAGCCGGGACATAAAGTGATGCCAACCTGGGATTTTAACACTGCAGATATAGGATGTAGGATTAGCCTGCCACACACATGTGCCAGCCCCTCAAGTCTTGGCCACTAAATTTCTGATCCAGCTCCTTGCTAATATGCTTGGAAAGCAGCACAAATCCTTGGATCCCTGCAACAACTCAGAGACCCAGGTGAAGCTATTGGCTCCTGGTTTTGGCCTGGCCCAGCCATAGCCTTTGCAACTTTCTGGGTTGGGCTAGTGGATAGAAGATCTCTTTCTCTCTGCCTCTTGCTTTCTATATCTCTGCCTTTCACATAAATAAATAATTTTTAAGGAAAAAAATAAGTTCAGTAAAGTAACAAGAAAATCACATTGAAACGCCCTCACTGATGATTACAATTCTAGAATCAATATCAAGAATTTTAGTATAGCATTAGAGAAGAACAATGAGAGGACACAGTACCTTGTTATATATCTACACGGCTCCATTGTTTTCTCTGGGATGCATCAGAAAAGATTCTCAGTTTCTTCATGTTTTTGAATAAGAAGAAACTACAGAAAAGATCCTATAAGAATGAATGGGGATAGAAATGGTTCCTGACTTAGGATGGTTCAAATTAAGTATTTCTGCCTCTATCATGGTGTGAAAGCAATCCAATTCAACCATTCTTTCTCCTCCAATATAGCATTCAATAATTGTATAATATATTTAATATTCTATTATAAGGCTGTCTTTGTGCTAAACTATCATGCCCAAATGCAGACCCAGGAAAGTGTGCTAAGCATGTTTGAGATAAGTTAAGCTTAGTGATGATGTCTGAAATCTAAGTATATGGAAATGCATTTTCAACTTGCAATATTTTAAACTTAGGAGGTATTTATTGAGACATAACTCAAGCTGAGTAACATCTGCAGATAAGAGATCACATTGATTGTAAGTTGAAGAAAGACACTCTATAAACACAATCTATCATTGTACTGTATGCTGCAATGCAGATAAATATTCATAACTACCAGCAAATAACCTGGTGAATGTGTGCAGACTGCGCTTACTATAACAGCTGGCTCGCAAGTGCCTATGAATAGCAGAACATCACATAAAAGAAGCTCAATGGTTATAGCATAAATACAGCAAACAGTATTTGTAGAACATCTTGAAAGTAAAAAGCATTTTCTTTCTAAATGCTTTTGTTCCATATGTTATTTTACTCAATTACAAGTCACTTCCTAAGGCAGATACTGATATGCTCCCACATGTAAAATTGAGAAATCTGAGGACGGAAAGTTCTTTTTCTTTTGAGAATTCCATGAAACAGAACAACTCCATCTAGCAAGTCCAGATACACAGTCACAGGTTGGTTGATTCAACAATTAGGTAATGTCAATGTGAGTATTCAGATTCCCTACAATTTTATTGAACTTTCTCCAATGATAGTAAACAGATAATACAATTGAAAGGATTAAGTTATTATGTAAAACAAACTAGGCCATGACATGTGTTGAAGAATATGGCTACACTATATGTTCTTTATATTTTTTCATTTATTCTCATTTTTACTTGAATGAGAGAGAGAGAAAGAAACAGAGAGCGAGATCTGCCATCTATGGGTTCCCTCCCCAAGTTTTCACATCAGCTAGGAATGTACCAGAATTAGATCTGCTTCTTCAGCCCTTTTGGAAGTAATGCAGTCAGAACCAGAACAAGACATTATGATATGAGATAAGGGACACCCAAAACAGAAAATTAACTGCTGTGCTAAACATCAGCCTTAACAAGTTTATTTATTTAATTCAGGTTGATTTTAAAAAATATTTTCTAGGTAGAATGCACTGATCTTTTTCTGCTTTTTGCCCTGATTAGAGATCTGGTTTATATGGCAGTCTCTAGATCTCACTGGTGACTAGAATAAGATTACCATTATTGATTTATACTAATCCCAATACATTCCCTGGGAATGTTTGCTTTACTTCATGATTCCTGACTATTTCTACTGCATTACACTAAGGAAGAGTGATGGAGCATCTGTTGAGTTGCCAACCACTACACCTGCCATAATTGTCATGCATAGACATCTTGAAGTGAACAACTTAGAGCATCAATGAAAGGAACGTTTAACTAATAATTTTGGAAATAATCAGCCAATGATATTTTGTCTAAATACAATTAAGGAGAGAATTATAATAAAATGAAATTCAGTATATATTGTTATATAAGTTCTTGATATATATGTTAAATTATTGATATATATTCCTGTCTTCTACTGTTTGTAGTTTCATAAATCTATAGAAATTTTAGAGCTCTGTAAAATGTCCAATTATTATGCCATTCTTATAATATGTCTAAAAATGAATTTGAAAGGTCGTTAGAGGGGATAAAATATTTCTTTAAGCTAGACTTGACATTATAGAAAAAAGGTACAGGTGATGAATGATGAGTAGATATAAATGGATGCTTAATTATGATTTATCATAATTCATATGAGTGTGAATTATCACAAGGTGGAAGTAATTCTTAATTTGTTAGGGCATACATTATTGCAAAGGTGAAGAAGAGAACATTGGATAACGAGCAAAACATTCTGAACTTGTACTTTTCTAATGGATGGCCAATGGAACCTGCTCTCAGTTCTCCATAGGTGAAGAGAAGACTCCCATAGTCACAGAAGCAGTCATACTTAGATGTACAAACACCATTGCTGAAATACATGCATAATACTCTCATCTCAGGAACAATGCTTTGGTGCTGGAGAGAGGTCTAACTGTACTGTTCCAATTGCTGACTTGTGAACTAGCTCATGTTGAGCAATAGACGATGAGAAGAATCACCGGCCAGCATAAAGAATTTACAAAACACATCAATGACAACTGCAGCAGGCACTGCCTACAATCCCAGAGGCGCATTAGCTTCTTAGAGATACTGAATTCCAGGATTTCAATTATAAAATCCTATCGAAGAAGAAATGTCTTGCAGTCTGCTTGAGTCTTCTTGACAGAGGCAGATGATTGACCTTGAGCTTACAGGTGGATTGTTCTATTCAGACATTATTGTTTGTTCAACTATAGTAGTTTTCCTGAACTGTCTTAACAAAACACCTCATGTTGGTGGGCATAAACAGCAGAAATCTATTTTTCTCATGACTCTAAAGCTGGGAATCTCATGGCAATGTGCCTAAGAGTTGCTTTTGGTGTAATCTCGTTCTAGTTTGCAAGTGGCCTATTTTTTCTGGCTCCTCATGTGTCTTCTTCTCTTTAGATGGCTAGAGTTAAAAACAAAATCCACTGAGTTGGCATTGTGGCATAGTGGGAAAAACAACCACCTGTGACACCAGCATCTTGTACACATTTATGATTTTGAGTCATTGATGTTCTACTTCTGACCTATCTCCCTGCTAATGTATATGGAAAAGCAACAGAGGATGGACCAACTGCTTGGATGCCACTTGAGAGATTTGGATTATGATCCTGGCTCCTGGCTTCAGCCTGGACAAGCCAGGGCTACTGCAGCAATTTGAGGAGTGAACAACAAATAGAAGATTTCTCTCCGTGTCTCTCTTTCCCTCTCTCTGTAACTCTGCCTTTCAAATAAATAAAACATTTTTAAATTCCTGTTGCCTATTCTTTTTATAAAGACACAAAATCTATCACACTTGAGCTCCAGCCTTACGACCTCAGTTACCTTTCACTAATTTTCTAAAGGTATTATCTTCATATATAGTTACATTAAGATTTGGAGCTTCAGCATATGAATTTTGGGACACATAATTCAGCTTAGTACATTCTTCCAACTGACCTCTTAAAATTCATGGCCTTTGCACCTTTAAAATAGTTTTGGTCCATCCCATTAGTTCCAACATGTTAACTTAGATCAGTGTCATCTCTAACATTTAAAATACACAGTACTATTTAAATATCATCTATCTAAGTTGTGGATGAACATTACAGTATGATTTATCCTGAAGCTAACTTTTCAGCTTTGAGCTCATAAACACAGACAATTCATTTGCTTCCAAAACACAATATTGGGATAGCTATGGGACAATTCCAGAAGAGAGAAAACAGATGCAAATTGAGTGACAGCCCTAATGATCTCTCACTTATCTCTGGAATCATTTGTTCAAAGCTACCTGTCTCTGATGTCCTGGTTTGTAGTCTGGAAGAACTCCAAAATCCTGTTTTCATTCAATCCTGTTTTCTTTGTCCCCTTTGGTCATATCTGGCAATATTTCTGTTTCTATAATCTTATCTACCTTTCTTATGTTAACTGAGATACCCGTTGAAGCATCCAAACTGTATTTAAGATGGTGTTAGAATTTTCTAGTCACTTCTTTGTTGTACCTTCCATAAGGTGACCTCTTGTTGTGCAATACGGATAAGCTAAGATTTTTCAAACTCTTATTCCTTGTTGCTTAAGATTTTCTCCAATTTATCTCTTTCTTATTGCATGTGAAGTAGTTATAATAGATAGTGCCCTATCTTCAACATTTTAGGGGGGGGGATATTTCCTCAATTAATTGTAAAAATTCAGCACAAATTCTGCTTTTTCCAAATTACCTGAAGACAACTCAGCTAAGTGATTTGCTACTTTATTGCAAGTATCACCTTTCTTCCACCTTGAATAGAGGATTTTATCACTTCTAGAAACATTACCTTAGGAACATTTCAAGTAACACTCTATTTTCATGACGACACATATATTCTGTTATATATTGAAGCTTTCTTTTTGGATTTTATTTTTCTCCTTCCAGAACCCAACAAGAATTGTCTTCAATGCTTATATTTGTATCATTAGTCACTTCAAAACATACTTTGTTCCACACTTGAAAATTACCCAAATTATCCCAAAGCCATTTCCACCTTTTAAAGTATTCTTTTTTAACACAGCAATGGCATACTTTTTAGTTTGATTTTTTTCTATTAGTGGCAAAAACCAATGAGTTTCCAGAAACTGCTGTCACTGTCCTTAAAGTCATGGGCAAAGACTAATGTCACCAGTACTGTTTGTTTCTAAAATCTTGTTAACTTTGTTTCCCTTCTGTCTCAATTTTGGAATTTCATCCTCCACTCCCCCCACCCCTTTCCACTTTGCTGAGTGTCCCTGATGCTGTAAACAGTAGGGTTTTTGTGAAGGAGGAAATTCTGGACTTAACGATTGAATGACAGTTCCAGAAATGTAAGCGCTCTGATCATGAGGGAAGTGGTCTTGGATCACCGAGAAGGAAACCCAGGATCCAGTGCTGCTTCTTGAGAGACCATCACACTTTGGCAGAGGAAGACTTTGATTTAGCCTTTAAACTGTGTACAACCAAAATGTGGTAAAAATCCTCTGGCAGAAGTGAACGTATACGGCTCTTTTGATGTGCATAAATGAGGACCGGTGCTTTGATTCTCACTTAGATTTCTCATTAAGGTTTTACCCCAAATTATTAGCAGGTGCATCACAAGCTGGGGACATTTATTTACTTACTTACTTAATTAATTAATCACTTTAAATTACCCAGTAATGTGTGTTAAGAATTGTGACTGATTTACTTATGATGATGATGTCATGTAAGAACTTAGAATTCCCTCTAAGCTCCTCTCACACTGCTTTCATTGGTGGTCAAATGACTGCTAGACATTGTATTCCTGCACTCTATATCCAGATCCTGTAAGAGGATATACCTCTTTTCTTTTTGAGACCATTTGAGTATTCTATAAAGGGATCTGTGACCCCAAGGAGGGTCTTTTATTTGGGAGGCATAAAGAAATGGTTGCCTTTGGAAAGGCCATCTGCTGGTCACAGAGAATCAATGGGAGGTTTCTCTTGGTGCCCAGGAAAGTATTTCCAGTGATAATGAATATTTAAAATGAAATTCTGACTTCTAGACATCTTTTAGCCAAAATGTTCAATTTGAAATTGATCTTTTTAATTAAATATTCTTTTATGGAATTATTTCATGACGCATATGGTTATATTTTGTACATCATTCAGATTTCTGCGTATACATTTTCTTTAATCTCTACTGACTGACAACATTGCTTTTATGTTTATAATCACAGTTCTTTGTTTAAATATGTCTTTTGCTTTGTTGTTGTAGCTGTACCTCTGGACAGTCAGGAGGAGGTCAAAGATGGCTGATGAGGGAGAAAAAAATACACTGACCGTGGCCAGAGGAGGACAGCAGACAGGAGGACCACATTCTCTAGAGAAAATTGCAGAGAAATTCCCAGTCAAAAACCTACAGAACAGAAGATAGACTCCATAGAGAAGCGAGGGCAATGTGCATACAACAGTTGGCAGCATGCTACCTCCTGGAGCTACCTGCCAGTGGGGAAATGACATCTTCTCAGAGTGAGGTGAGAAGAGGCAGTCCACACACCACTGCAGATTTCGCCTGAGGGAGAGCTCCAAAGTCCCCAGTGACTGTGAGTTTAGTCTGTGGATTTGGGCTGAGTGGGGGATGTAGGGGAGTAAGGGCATCCCTGTAGCTTTAGGAAGGGAGACCACATTGTTTCCCACCCCTTCCTCTGCTAGAGTGCTAGACTCAATTGACTGAGGTGGAATACTAATCAACTATGTTGAGTGTCTTGATTTAAGGCAAGATTGCAAAGCATGGAACAGATGTCTATCACCTTGTGACTGAGAATCCTGTACTGTGCATCAGCCATAAAACTGAGAAGGGCGTGGGGTTTCTGGGAACTCATCTGGTCACAAGCAAGAAGCTCAGAACACCATGAATGCTAGAGGGGCATCTCACAGAGGGCTCCATGCGCACAGCACAGAGAACGCAGATGCAAAATGAGGTTTGTGTGCCTGAGTGGGTGGGGTGAGCAGGTGCTCTGAGCTCACTCCATGCAGTAACTTTTAGTCGGTTCACCTTGCCACACAGAAAGGCTGAGATGTGAACCTGTCAGTATCAGTAGTCATCAACACTACCTACTCATGACAGATCTACCACAACTAAATTAGAATCGCTTTGGACTCTGGTTCCTTTCAAAAATGGTGGTCTGGCTCCTTGGTCCCATCTGGAACATAGTTCTGGATATTTGCTCTTGGTCATGGACATCCCACCAATCAACAGAGGTATACTTTCAAGAAAAACAAAAACAAAATAAACAAAAAAACAAAAAACCCATTGAGTAAAGATATCAGATGCATTAAAAATACACATGGGAATAAAACAAAGATAACTAAATAAGGCAACATAACTTCCCCCATGATAATACATCAACATTGGACAACAATGCCCAAGGTAAGGGCCTTTATTAGATGAATAAAAAGAAATTCAAAAGATTGATTACTCAAAAACGGAGAATCACTTAGATGAAATAAGGATGTTTGAATTGAAACAGATGAAAAAATGTGCAAGGTGTCAGATACAGAAAAGAAGAATGAAACTGACATATTAGAAATGAAGATTTTGGTGTTTCCCCTAAAAATACAATGGAAAGACTTAACAACAGACTCAGTGAAGCAGAACAAAGAATATCCAAGCTAGAACACAAATGTTTTGAAATATCTCATTCGGGCAAAATCAAACAGTAAAAGTTGAGAAAAACTGAAAGTAGTATTCAAATCTATAGAATATCATCAAATGACTAACCAAATACATATCAGGATTTCCTGAAGAATGACTAAAAAGAATGGCTCAGAAAACTTATTTATTACAACAGAAAGGAATTTACCTAAGTGGAAGAAAGATACAGAAAGGACAGGAATGTAACCCCAGACAGCCATGCCGAGAAAGTATCTTTACAATGCATCATAGCCAACTTTACAGAAGTAAAACATAAAGGAAACTTCTTAAAATATGTGAGAGAAGCAGCAGTCTGTTTTAAAGGTTCTGCAACTGGATTGCACAATAGATTTCTCAGCAGATATGCTAAAAGCTATGAGAAAATGCAGAGATGCAGCCAAAGTCACAGAAGAAAGTCTGGTCAGCCCTAAGAAATTTATCCAGCAAAGCTAAAACAACACATTTCTGAATGAACTGGGGGGGGGGGGGGCGGTGTCACAGAAAAAACAAAAAGAAAAAAAAAAAGAGAAAGCCTTCAAACCAATGAAAGTGACAACCAATTATGACAAGATTTATGAGATCCAACAGAAACAGCGTTAATAGTAACTATTGTCTACAGAAAAAAGGGGAGGGGGCAGAATTGAGATGTGATGGTTACAGACACCACCTGCAATGTTAGCATTCCACATGCGTGCTAGCTTATGTCCCCGCTGTTCTAGTGCTGAGCCATCACTCTGCTGATGGATTGGGAAGAACACTGGAGTATGGAAGTGTCTGAGCCATTGTTAGCCACATATCTTCTCGGAAGCATTGTGCCAAATTTTAAGAAGAAATAATCAAGAAGAAATAATTATTCTTAATATGTACACAAAGTTGGAAGTTAGGAAAGTCTCCCAGATTCCTTTTACAAGGCCAGCAATGGCGTAATTCCAAAATCAGAAAAAGATATAACAACAACAAAAACAACAAAACAAAGATCAATATCCCTGATGAAAACAGATGCAAAAGTCCTCAACAAATTCATACTTAATTGAACACAGCAACATAGCAAAAGGGTAAACCACCTGGACCAAGTAGAATTTACTACAGGAATGTAAGAACAGTTCAATGTACACACATCAGTAAGGGTGATGCCTCACATTAACAAAAGGAAGAATAAAAACCACGTGATTATCCAAATAGATGAAGAAGCAAGCATTTGATAAAATATATCATTCCATGATACAAGCTTATAAAAATATATATAGAAGAAATAGATTTCAACATATTCAAGGCAATATATGACAGCTCTAGGGTCAGCAGTGTATTAAGGATATCAACATGAGGATCCAGAAGTAGGCAAGGATGCCCACTCTCACTTCCCCCCTTTTTTAAGATTTATTTATTCTTATTGGAAAGTCAGATATACAGAAAGGAGGAGAGACAGAGAGGAAGATCCTCCATCCATTGATTTACTCCCCAAGTGGCTATAACAATTGACCAGAGCTGAGCTGATCCAAAGGCAGGAGCCAGGAGCTTCTTCCAGGTCTACCACACAGGTGCAGGGTCCCAAGGTTTTGGGCTGTCCTCCACAGCTTTCCCAGGCCACAAGCAGGGAGCTGGATGGGAAGTGGGGCTGCTGGGACATGAACCGGCATCCATATGGAATCCTAGTGCATGCAGGTTGAGGACATTAGCCACTAGGCTATTGGGCCAGGCCCACCCACTCTCACTCTTAGGATTCAATATCTGTCTTGATGTTTTAGCCAGAGTTAATAATCAAGAAAAGGAACCAAAGGGATATGACGGGAAAGGAGGGAGTCAAATTATCCCTGTTTGCAGGTTATCCTTTAAATATAGGAGCCAAAAGACTCTCAGAATCCATAAAAGAGCTTGAAAAATGTGGACACTAGAAAACCAACACAAAAATGATAGTGTTAGAATCTATAAACAATACCATGACTGAGAAAGAGCTTGAAAGACCAAATTTAAGCTCCTTTAATACATTTAATCAAGAGGTAAAACATTTCTGTAATAAAAATTAGAATGTATTAAGTCATGCGATTGAAGACATACGAAAAAAGGGAAAAATCTTCCAAATGTGTGGATAGGAAGAATTCATATCATGAAAATGTTCATATTACTCAAAGCAGTTTATTGATTCAGGACAATCCTAACCCAAATTCTTCTCGATTCTACAAAAATAATCCTATAATTCACACTTCTGAAGAGTTAAAACAATCTTAAACAATAATAATAATAAATCCAAGGGATCATAATAGCAAATTTCAGGACATAGATTCAGGGTTGCTATAGTCAAAGTTCTCTGGCACTGGCGTAACATACACATGGGGACAATGGAACTGAATGAAAACTCCAAGAAGCAAGCCCAGCTTCTACAACCAGCTAATCTTTGAGAAACCAAAATAAAATGAAAAAATTCTCCCTGGAAGAACAGTCTCTTAAACAAATGGTGTTGGGAAAATTGGACCTCCACATGTAGCAATATGAAACAACACCTCCCCAGGAAATTAAACCACAACACAAGTCTAACACCTGAAATAATCAGGTTGCTAATGGGAAATATAGGGGAAATGCTTTCCTGACTAAGACCTTAGAAGCAAAGGCAATAATTCAAGACCCAAATGGCATTACATCTAAGTAAGAGCCTTATGCACAGCCAAGGGAACAACTGACACAATGGGAGACAATGTGACAAAGAACTAGAACCCAGAATATAAAGAGGCTCAGGAATCTCAACAATGCAGTTAAAAAATAAGTAGAGGACATGGACAGTCATTTTTGAAATGATGAAATAAAAAATGTCCTAGGTACACATGAAAATAATTGTTCAGGATCAATAGTGACTAAGGAAATGCAAATAAAACACAATAAAGTTTTATCTTACAATAGTTAGGATGGATATCATAAAAAAACAATAAACAAACACGCAACAACAACAACAAACATTGGTGAGGTCGTGAGGGACATGGTATCCAAATATACTTCTGGTGGGAATGCAAACTCACACAATCATTATGGAGTACAGTATGGAGATTATTCAGAAATCTGAAACTAGATCCATTCCATGCCCCAGCTGTTTCACTCTTGGAAATCTATTGAAACAAACTGAAATCAGCAACTCAAAGCATGACCTGTGCTTATGTTTATTACAGCTCAATTCATTGTAGCTAAGATATGGAATCAATCTAATGTTCCTGATGGGATAAAAGCCAAACGTGGCCTATTTAAAGGATGGAATCCTACCCAGTCATAAACAGAACAAAATCCTGTCTTTTACTTCTGCAACTGGAGACCAATATAACTTATAAGCCAGACACTGAAAAACATGTTTTCTATGTTCTTTTTCCTGATTTGTGGTAGCTAATAGAAATTACAGAAACAAAAAATGTATATGAATGAAAATGACATTTTGAAATTTTATTAATATTTTTAGCTCTTTGTATTCCCTCTGATTCTAGTGATGCATTTTTATCTTTTTACTTGTTGAATACTTTATTGGAGCATTAATCTTGTGACTATAAAGCAAGTTAAAAATAAGCAATCACAAAAATTATAAAAAGGAATGACATAAGGGGATATCACTACAGTGTTAGGATTGTATTTTTGAACTACATGAAGTGTTTATCTCCACTTTAAAATTTTTGCAGATAAATTGTAATTTTGCCACAATTTTATGAAATTCATTCTCTGACTTGCTTTGCCTCAATTATATTGCCTTTTTCTCATCATTTTGCATGAAAATTTTGCTACTATGTAAGCTCTATGATGGTTATACCTAGTAAAATTGTACCAATGCTTTGGTTGTAGGTACAGGCCTTTTCTGCTTTTTCCTTGAGTATATTACAAATGATTTTGGAGGCCAGCACATATGTGTAGCAAGTAAAGCCACAAACCACAATGCCAGGGAGGGTTTGGGGAGGGGTGGGGAGAACCCAAGTATCTATGTAACTGTGTCACATAATACAATGTAATTACTGAAGTTAAATAATAAATAATTAAAAAAAAAAAAAAAAAAAAAAAAAAAAAAAAAAAAAAAAACCACAATGCCAGCATCCCACAGAGGTCTCTGTTTGCTTCTGAGCTTCTCCAGCTTCTGATCCAGCTCCCTGATACTGCATCTGAAAAGCAGCAGGTGATGGATCAAGTACTTGGGCAACTTCCACTTGTGTGGGAGGCCAGACTAAACCTCCAGGTCCCTGGCTGTAGTCCGCCTTGGCCCTTGCCATTGCAGTCATTTGAGGAATAAAGCAGTCAAGGGAAGATCTTAATTTCTTTCTCCCTCATCTTCTCTAATTAGGCATTTTAAATAAACAAATTTGTTGTTATTATTCTTTAAAGTTTTATCCTAGCCTAAGAATTGAATAATGGCTTGGGTAAGAATGGAATTCTAAACACTTTTTAAAAAAATATTATTGCCTTACTGTTAAGGGTTACTATTTCTGATGAAAACCATATTACCAAAATGATTCACCCTCTTTTGTAAGATGGTGTTTTTTTAAATTTTTGTCTCTGAAAGGCATTACTACTTTTAATTTCAGAGTTAAATTTTCACTTATATATATATAAAACACATACATTATATATATGTATTATATATATGATTGTGCAAAAAGAATTAAAAAAAAAGACTAATTGTAAGGGGGATACAAGCTAACCACACTCCTTATGTTTGGAATTTGATTACTTTCTAACTCTTCTGGATTTTGTACAAAACTTAGAAAGCTCTACTGTTTTAGTAAAAGTTCAAAAAGTCACAATGCCATTTGGCATAGCATCAGGATTTTGAGGCAAAAGACCTCTTCTTTCTCAGTCCACAAATGATCTCACAGCCACTTACCTCGGAGGCTTCCATCTCCCTTGAATGTGAAGCTTGTTCTTCTTCCAGCTCTGAAAATTATCTTGTAAGGATTGGAAGTCTGTCCTCTGCTCAGGATCTCTGAATACTTCCAGGAGAAGGAAACATGTGAAATTGTTATCCACGTTTCCTGTTCCTTTAGCAATGCAATTTGTGTCTACCACGATGGCTCTGAAGCATAATCCTAACTGAAAGTTAATTCAAACTTCCTCCTCCAAAATTTCAGGGCCACCTTCTTTATTCTTCCATGGTAAACGCCTGTGTGAATCCCAAAGATCTTCACTACCTGTTATTGATTCACAAGCTTTTCTTCTTACAACAGAACTGAACAATTCACTGATGGAGTCCTCATTTTCATGATATCAAGGTGCAAAAGTTAGATCTTCAAGAATCGGAGTATGAATGTCAAGGTGTTTAAGACTCAGGCCTGGTAGATTGAGTCCAGTGAAAAGTGTTTGTCTGTGTGTGTGTGTGCCTTTCCAAAGTATTCCCAAAACATGAGCAAAGGTTGAGCTACTTCCTAAATGTGTGTACATCTCTTGTTTCTGACCAAGTGATTGATTCTAATGCAGATAAACAATTCTGCCATCTGGAGTATGTGAGTTTATTCCATTAGACACATCCTACGGATGAAATGACATCTCTTATGGTAGAATGAACTTGATAATTCCTTTAATTATATTATGCCTGTGTATCTACTTGCTAATGTCATCTATCGTGTTGAAAAGTCATCTCTAATATATTCAATGAATCATGCATCCTTTCTGTTTACAAATCCAATCAGTGTGTATTGGAAAAGTTAATGTGTGTAATCATCAGTAAAGAATCTTTCATACAATGTTCTCTTACTTCCTGTTCTGGCAATGAAGTAGAGTCACCTCATCTCCAACACTCTTAATTATATTTGCCTGATTCAGGATTTAGAATCAGAACATACAGATATGATATTGATTGATAATGAGGCAAGTTGGAATTATAGATTCCCAATACTGCTTAATCAGTAAATTCATAACTTAAATTATGTCTTGAAACTATGCTCCTTAATGACTCAATGTCCAGTAAATATGCTCCTGACTTAAAAAAAAAAAAAAACTCCTAGCAAATTATTTAATGGGTATAGCTTTGTTTCTGGAGTTCAACTTATGACAAAATTTTATGCCTGGTATTCCAAGAATGGCAGTGTTTTAGAACTAGTAGCACAAGCCATTACTGCTTCTCTACTACAAAAGATATGGGATAGAGTTGTTCCTTAGGGATTTTCATGAGCACTGATTTTAACCTCATGATTGAGTTTAATAGAAATAATTTTTGCTTCCTGAATTAACTTTTGGTTACTATTTTAACTAACAATACATGCACTTGAAGGTCAGAACTTCCATGGATTTGATCTTTCGAAAGAAAGAAATGGACAAGGGAGTGGATGAAGGAATAAAAGAAGAAAAAATGATATAAAAAGTGAAGGCTAAAAAGAGAAAGAAGGAAGGAAGGAGATGGGGAATGTAGGTTGGAAAGAGGAAAGGGAGGGAGCGAGGAAAAGAAACAACAAATGGAAGAACAATACATAGATTTTTTTCAGATTTACTTATATGTTTGTTTATTTCTTTATTTGAAGGACAGACCTACACAGAGAAGAAAGAAGGAAAGAGAGCAAGATATCATTTTAAGATTTATTGTATTTTTATTGGAAAGGTAAATTTACAGAGAGAAGGAGAGACAGAGATCATCAATCTGCTGATTTACTCTCTAAGTGACTGCAATGCTTGCATCTGAGCACATTTGAAGCCAGGAGCCATTGGCTGCTTCTGGGTCTCCCACATGGGTGCAGGTTCCCAAAGCCTTAGACGTCCTCTCCCGCTTTTCAGGCCACAAGCAAGGAACTGGATGGGAAGTAGAGCAACTGGGACATGAACTAACACCGATCTGGGATGCCAGTGCTTGAAGGCAGAAGATTAGCCAATTGAGCCATCTTTCTGGCCCTCAGTAGAACAGACTTCACACCTGTTGGTTCACTCCAAAATAGGTTCCACATTGCCAGGGCTTGGACAGGCCTACACCAGGAGTCTAGGACAGCATCTTACTCTGCAAGGTGGGTGACAGGTTCCCAAGCACTTAAGTCATCTTCCATTACTTTCCCCAGGTGTATTAGCAGGGAGCTGGTACCAAGCTATAGCAGCTGAGACTTGAAGCAGTATGGAATGCCAGTGTGGTAGGCAGCGGCTTAGCCTGCTGTGCCACATGCTCATCACAACTACCAAGGCTTTTTGTAACTTCTGCAATATAGGATTACCTTGTATTATTTTTGTTAATGTGCTTTATATAGAGAAAAGACAATGTTTTAAGGACATAATTTAATACTGACTCCCAGTGTAGTTCCAGGGCTGTTTCCATTGAAATGAAAGTTTCCTTTTTCACTTACAAATTTATTATAACTAGAATTAATATATCTTTGAGCACCAAAAAATTATGTTTATTAAGGAGTACAGAACCACCAGAAGAACAGATCACAATCATCAGAACAGTTGGAGAAAATTGTTAGAAGTCCTAGGACACATCATACTGTTTCCAGTGACCCAAATGCAAATGTTTCTTTTGTGGTATGGATAATGTTGCCTCACTCAAACATTGCCTATGGAAGGGGTTTATGTGGGCATGTGTGTAAGCAGCATCATTTTTGAAAAGAGAGATCACCTTTTAAAATTTTTACTTTTAAGAGTAGATATCAGTGATAAAACAAAGCCAGTACTTCAGCTAAAGGGTTAAGATAACATTGAAGATTCAGGTAGCCCCATAGGAGTATCTGACCCCACACCAGGTCTAGGTCCTGAATCCATCTTCCTGCCAATACATATCCTCAAAGGCAGCTCCAAGCCTCACTGGAAAATTTAAAACATTGTCGGCTGTGTGTGGTATTTTTTTTTATTAATCTTGCATAATCATTGGCTTTTTTCAGTACATTCAGAGCTGCTACTGCCCTTGACTCTGCATGCTTAAGCTGTTGGACCAAACAGGGGGCTCATCATACTGGCCAAAGTATTGTTCTTGATGACCAAGAGAATACTTTTGTTGCTGACACACAGTGATGGCAAGGGTAAACACATGTCCTCACAATGTCACTGGATCTGTTGGTGATCATGAAAACACTAGCAAGACCTTCTCTATTATAGGCTCATCAAAAGTAAACGGAGAACTCTGGAACCCCTAGAGTTCAATAAGCTCCCTCCCCAAGACCTCCCCACAAACCATGATGGCTCTTTCCTTTTTTTTTTAAACAAATAAAGGGTAATTATTTTTTTAAACTAAAAGGGTTTACAGTTGATAAAGCACAATGAATAAGTAGTAAGACAAAGTGGATAACTATTCATTAGAAGATCCTGAAAAAAAATTAGACAACAAAGAGCTATGTGGAGATACTTGGTGATAGCTAAGTTCATATCTATTATAATCATGCATACTTTATAAAAGAAATTTCAAATAATTTAGGTAGATAGTTTCTTTTAAGAAGGTGGGCTGTGCATATAACTTTCTTCTAAAGAATATGGTATATAAAATTGAGAGGAAGAGTATTTTATAGTAAAGAAAGCTAATGAGCACAATACTACTCAGTCAGGTTATCACATTTAACATCAATGTTGGTAAGTGATGTTCATGAAATACACATTTGAGTCACAAATAAATGTAGTTGGTCTTCCTCCCTAGACATAAAAGCAAGGCCCAGTCATTGGAAAAACATAAGACAAAGCCAAACTGTGCTTTTTTCTAAAAAAAAAATGGTCACTGCTTCTTAAAATTATCCAAATCATCTAAAACTAATTCTGAGAAATATTCATAGCCAAGAGGACCAGGTCAAATAGACATCATGTGATATACTGAGCAGGCTCATGGAATAGAGTAATATCCAAAACCAAAAGGGATGCAAGTAACTACAAGCCTGAGTTAATGCTGTGTAAGTGTTGAACCATAAATTGCTACAAATGTGAAAGATTACTAAGAGGAGAAACTGGTATGGGCATATGCTTATTCTCTGTATCATCTTTGTAATTCTACCAATCTAAACCGTTTATAACATCATTAAAACAGAGAGCAGAGGCAGATGACAATGAGGAAAAAAAAACACTAGTCAATGACATTTTGAAAAAAAATACCTAGAAAGTAGGCAATATTGCATTGAAACTGCAGAACCATTATAAGGCTTAAGTTTTATAGACATACAAAAGAGAATACAATGAATGGTAAGGAAATCAATAGTACAATAATAGTGTGATGACACTGAAATTATTCATGAACAGTGCACGGATTTATAGAACAATGTATTAAAAAAAAGAAAGAAACTGATTTCTAAAAAAGTAGAGGAGGAAAAATGTGTCTGATTATTCCTAACAAGCACGAGAATAAAGCAAATCTGATCAAAATTCATCTCAAATATTCTGGTTCAGGTTACTGGGTTTAAGCATTGAATATTAAAGCCTTATTAAAGTAAGTGTTCATTGGATGACTAGACAATAAGACCTTCAAGGATCAGGATTCTGTATCATTTAATTATAGCCTGTAGTACTATGCAGATGGTGATTAAAAGAATCAGTTAAAACATATGGATTTATCATACATTCATCCCTTCTCTGTTGAAAATCCCCCAGTGTGTATAACTATTGCAGCTTTAACATTCCTTTCTAATCTCCACAAACTCCGTAAACATTGCTCATCACCCACTACTACTATCACTACCTATCTGTTTAATCTACATTTCATTTTAATATACATATTCAAAATAATTTGTATATTTCCATTGCTGACTCTGCTTGTGAACATTCTGAGGGCAGAAACTTCATGTCTTGTGGTTGCTACAGCTTTAGCATATAAATTACTGTTGAGGACACAAGTCCCAGCAAAAAATTTGGTGAATATATTTACTTACAGCACCTTAGTCATACTTGCAATTACTGGTCAAGACAGTGAATGCAACAGTAAAGGCGACAGCAAGAACATGTTGTTAACACATATTCCATAGAATAAAGCATGAGTAGAAGGCTGTCCCAGGCTCTCTCTCCATGTCTACCTCTACATTCATGAGGAAGGGGACAACACACTACAAAATTATTCCAATGAATATTAGCACATACACTGACGCCTCTAATGCAAACTATTTTATATAGTAATGCAAAAAAAGTGTTCACTTAAAGATCTACTAAAATTAGATCTTGACCAATTCAGGCTTCCTATCTTCCAACTAGTTTAATTAGATAAAAATAACCTGCCCCAAGTTTGGTTAATCCCTGTAATTGGTGAGCCTGTCTCGCTGTACATTTCTCTCTGTGCATTTACTAATAATATTTATATACCTGTCATGAACAAGTACTTTTCTATTGCTGGTTTTATAACAACTTAAAGATGTATGCCTTTACTTCAAACAATTAGAAGATGAATATGTTATTTTTGAAATTGTAATCATCATGTATTATCAAACTATATTGACAATTATCGAGACTTGACAATTTGCAATGATAAAGACCAAAAGTGAAATATAAATATACTCCAAAGAATTTTAGAGACCCATTAAGTTAAATGACTTAAAAGTGGTCCACATTTTTAAAAGGAAACATCATGATTAAACATGCACAAAACACACAACTTTGTTATAACAAAGTGACTTCAGTGTTAAATAAGAGAGAAATGTCCAGTTATTTTATATTTAAATTCAGTATATGAATAGAATCAAAAGTAAACTGAAAGAATAGCTTCATTAAAGTTATTGCATCTAAACAGAAGGTTCATTTCTGTCAGACATATCACAATAATGGATTGTGACTGTTGTTGAAGGACTATGCTCCTGTTATATGACAAGGAAAAGAGTTGCAGGGAGGCAGGCAGAGTGAAAAGAGAAATCACTGAGCCTAAGAAACTATTATAAAAAATAAAAACAAAAACAAACTTTTAAGAAGCTTCTTTTACACTTACACTAACACATTTTTTTATAGTATTACCTATGTGAAGGGTTTTCAGAATCTTCTGCTTACTGACAAAATCCATGAATTTGTATCCGTTCAATTCTTGACTTACTTGTTAAACAGACACACACCTCAGATACTTCACCTTAATTTGATCCTAAAAGAAACCACTGATTTCCTGTTGCTTCCAGCATAAGCCTGGCCTCCCATCTGTTGCATCCCTGTTGGTGTCAACACCTTTGCATCAGTTCAGACATTGAACGTGACGTTATTTTTAATCTTTATTTCTCTCTCACATCATATACAGAGCATGTCAGTCAGCATAGCCAGGTGACTCTATCTTAAAATATACCTAGAACAGGGCCCAGTATGGTAGTTCAGAGGCTTAAGCCCTTGCCTTGCACTCGTCAGGAACCCCACTTCCCATCCAGCTCCCTGCTTGTGGCCTAGGAAAGCAGTTGAAGAGGCCCAAAGCCTCGGGATCCTGCACCCACGTGGGAGACCTGGAAGAAGTTCCTGGCTTTGCATCAGCTCAACTCTGGCCCTTACGGTCCCTTGGGGAGTGAATCATTGGACAGAAGATCTTTCTGTTTCTCCTCCTTTCTGTATATCCGACTTTGCAATAAGAATACACAAATCTTTTAAAACATATACCTAGAACATAAATTAATAACACTTTCCCCAGAATCCCCCTGCTCTAAAGCACCATCAAATCACTTGGTCTAAAGGAGCCCAAGACTGTTCTCCATGTCCATTTTCTGGGATCTTTTCAGGATATTTCAGTGCAGCAGCCATACTATTCTTAAAGATTTATTTATTTCAGACTATTCTTATTGAAGCCTAAAGCAGATCTTGTGATGAATTTGCTCAACTCACTTTAATGGATTCCATCTTCATAAGGTTAGAAAAAAAAAAAAGGCAAGCTTTTTTCAGTAACTAGAACATACAAGGTTGCTTTTCTCACCTCATCTCCAACTGTCTCTGCTGAATCGCTTTTCTCTGGCCACACTCACCTAACTGCCTCTGAAATGCACCAAGAGGCCTAATTTCAGATCTTTCTTGTTAGTATACTCTGTGCCTGAAATGACCTTGTCCTTAGATATATAGGAGACAGCCTCCTAACTTCTACAGGTTTATCAAATGGCACTTATACTTCAGTTGTGGTTTCCCCTTTCCAGTGTGATAGTGTGCAGGGCAAAGCACACTAGATACGGAGCACGGTTTAATATGTGTTTATGTAATTTCTCATCAATCCTTATGTGGCAGAATTTGTATTTGTTCTATTGACTATTGATAGTTAAGAACCACAACTGTGGTATAAAATACCTGCTGAAAATACCAGAGATCAGCTAGAACTACAACAGAAAATCTATTTTAAACATCTAGTCATTTTTGTGGAAAACTTTTGAGAAAAAAATTTTACTGGTATCTATTGCACATGTATATGATTGCTTTAATCTCCCACACCAGTATCCATGAGGATTATTACAAAGAAAAAATCCATATTGGTTTAGTGTTGTTAAATTATGAACCTATAAATTTTTACATACCTTACACTATATCTTCAGATCATTATGCCATTTTAAGGAAATAAAGCAATACTACTTTTATGGAGGTGAATATATTTGGGAAGGTCATTTGTTGTAAGAAACAAAGAAAACAAACCGAAGGAATGATGCTGTGTACTACTTGTGCTCACTACTTGTGAGCACGCACTACATTACTCTCCTCTGTCATTACCATTACTGGGTGCTCGTCACAACTCAAAAGGCCGGACTCCAAGATGGACATAGGTATTTTCATGTAGGGGTTGGCACCTCAGATGGCCTGTACTGTGCATGGCTGCAGAAAGCCGGAGTGAGAGGAGAGATTACAGGAGGGAGTGAGAGCTGGAGCTGCATCTGGAGTTAGAGATGACAGAGAGAGAGAGAGAGAATCTAATGTCTTTGCCTTTGTGTTTTACAGCATCAGTCTTTCAGATCATATCCCCATTCTTTTAACTTCATTTTAGCCTACTTGCCCTCATCTCTATCATCAAATACTATATCTGACATTTAATGGTTCAAATTATTTATCTTGATATTTTGAAGGTTCAAATATGATATCCATGCAATGACTCTGTTTCTTACTGAGTTTTCTGTTAGAGGATTCAGCCCATCTACATATGTATAAATGTTCTGAACACGTTTAAGACAGGCTAGACTAAGCAAGGGTATGTGGAAAACTCATAACTGAAGGAATCTCAGACTACTTCAATAACAATGAATGCATTTAAAATTTTATGTATGTAAGAAAAGGAGGGGATAAGATAGACATATATCTTCTATATCTTCCACCTATTGGTTCACTCAGTGACTCCAAAACAACCGGACAAAGCCAGGTTGAAGCCAGATTCCAAGAACTCCTTAAGGGATTTTCATGTGTGTGGCAGGAACCAGGAACTGATATCCTCACCTGCTGTTTGTCAAGATACACATTTAAAGAAAGTGGGAATCAGGAGATTTCTGAGACTCAAAATCCAATATGAGATGGATTGTCCCAACTGGTGACACACCTTGTATACCAAAAGCTTATCTTTGAATGCAGTTTTGACTTACAGGAGTTTCAAGTTACTGTAGATATTTTGGGGATATAACATTATTGCAAGAGCTCTGTATAGTCACACTGGATCTACAGCTTTACCAATTAAGTTTCAGGAGACAGATGAGCATTTAATGTACTTATTGTGGGAGCCATAGTCTTTCAAGTTGTGAGTAATACGCTTTAGAAGATGTATTAGGAGACCTCTCTGAGAATGTACAGCTCTAATGACATTGTCTTTTACTGTTCTTCACATGAAAAAAAGATTTCTCTACTTGGGTTTTGCCACTCAGCTGACTTGGTTTACTATTTTGCTTTAGTGTTTTTCTGGTGATGGGTCCTTTGTGAGCCTCTTGTTTTATATCTTAGTGAGAAGGAGATTGTCCTTATTAATTGTAATAGAATACTGACGGTCATTTTCTGGAAAGAGGTAGAATTATGAAGTCAAAGACATTTATTCTCGAGGACATGATAGGAATCTGAATCCCAGAAGCTGAAGATCAGCATGATGATGGACATGCTGGGTGGACTGGAATCACTTTGTGTGGGGAGCAGCCCCACGAGTATGTCAGGGGCCACAAGATGGTGGCTGGCCAAGGGCCAGGAGGCAGAATTTGTCCCGCCAGTAGGCAAACAGGAAGTCACAAGGATAGGCTAATGCTCCCCCGCAGCGATGGCTGGCCTATCAGATAGCGCCCAGTGGACCCACGGGGAGAAGTGATTGGTGGAGAACTGTATATAAGCAGCCCGCTTTTGGCAATAAACCTTTTTGGTTCACCTTCTCTCCTTTTCGCTCGGCTTTTTCCTTTGCCTCCCTTTTTTCGTTCGCTCTCTCCTTTTCGTTTGCCTTCTTTTTAGTTCAGCTTTTTGTTCGTTTGTTTGTGTGTTTGTTCGTTCGGTGTATGTGTGCCGGTTGTGGTGGCGGTTCCTGTTTTTTCCAGGCCCTCGAGATTCCTCATCATTTTAGTGTCGCTGCAGGGTGGCGACAACTTTGGCTCACTGTTTGCCATGGTGCAGACCTGTCACAGGATATGATGTCAGCAGGCACATGGTAAATACACCGAATGTCACTGCCTGGTAAAGCAGCTGCATCAAGGTAAACCATGCCAAGTCTCACTGTGAGGCTTCATAGAGCATGAAATTTAGTAAGCTGGGAGGCTTTCAACCACACAGTGGTCTGTCTCAGTCTGAACCACTGGTCAATGGTCCTGTCGTGTGAAGTTATTTTTCAAGATCTCTTTACAAAGGAACAATTCTTTTGTAATTAGAACTGTTCTTTTTTTTTAAGATTTTTTTTTTTCATTTGGAAAGTCAGATATACACAGAGGAGGAGTAACAGAGAGGAAGATTTTCTGTCCAGTGATTCACTCCCCAAGTGACTGCAACGGCCAGTGCTGAGCTGATGCAAAGCCAGGAGCCAGGAAGTTCCTCCAGGTCTCCCACATGCGTACAGAGTCCCAAGGCTTTGGGCTGTCCTTGATTGATTTTCCAGGCCACAAGGAGGGAGCTGGATGGGAAGTGGAGCTAATGGGATTAGAACCAGTGCCTATGAGATCCCGTTGTGTGCAAGGCAAGGACTTTAGCTACTAGGCCACCGTGCTGGGCCCAGAACTGTTCTCTGGGTACAGCGATGTGATGATTTTATGAGGACCATTTACTTATAATATTTCAAACAGGAGGATTTCCTTTTTTGATTATTTTTCAAGACATTCGCTCCAGTAGCTATTTCTAACAAGTACTTTGTTTCCAGATGATTTAGGAACCACTTATTTATTTACTTTTTTTAAGATTCAATGTCTCCCAGGCATAGAACCATGGTCACATGTCTTTGGATGAACCTACTAGTAGAGAAATTATGCTTATTGTACTTTTAGTTTATATCCACAAACTTCCAAACTTTTTGCAGGACAATTGTACTTGGCTGTTGGGTGTGTTAAGAAACCAAGTGTAAAGCTGGCACTGGAAAACATGCATCACTTTCTAGTCAGTACACAAAGAAAAGCTTCTCTTGATCGTAATTTCCATGTATCAGTTTGTACATAAAGCTGCTAATACTTTGCATGGTGCTTAGAATTATAATATCATTTTATATCTTCATTAATTAGGAAAAAAAAGTAGAACTCCTGTAGAAATAAACAAAAGCCTAAGGTACATGGTTTTAGCTTATCAGTTTACTGCAGGTAGCTCAGAGTCGCAATTATAAAGCTACTATGGGGGGAAACCTTGGAAAACAAAATTAATCATTCTAACTTGGTATAAAAATATTTGATACCAATACTTAGTTTTTGCATTATGTATTTTATATTTTACATGAATTTTACGAATTGTCTTGAATGCATAGACTTTTGAAAGGATTTATTTATTTTGGTTGGAAAGGCAGATATACAGAGAGGAGGAGAGACAGAGAGGAAGGTCTTCCATCTAATGATTGACTTTCCAAACGACCACAACAGCCAGATCTGACCCGATCTGGGAGGCCATCTTGGGAGTGAATTAGTATATGGAAGCTCTCTCGCGCGCTCTCTCTCTCTCTCTCTCTCTCACACACACACACACACACACACACACACACTCCCACTCTAACTCTTTCAAGTGAATAAGTGAAACTGTAACATGGAGGCAAGTGTATCATGAAGTGAAGATACATCGCAGTATGCATCTCTATTTCTGAATAATAGATGTACTCCCATTCCGTATTGTCCATATCTTGACAATAAGATCCTGGACTTTCTACCTTTCTAAATGACTTTCTAAATGTCATTATACACTTGAATAAAACGGTGGGCTTGCGACTGTTGAAGGAACGTATTATTGTTGTAACACAGGGGAAAACACTGGGGAGAAGGGGGGTGGGGGGTGGAAGAGGAAATCCCTGAGCCTAAGAAATTGGAACATGATAAATAATAAAAATCATATATATGTATGTATACTTGTGTGTGATATATATATATATCACCAAAATAAACATATTGCAATCCCATACTCTCAAACCTTTTGGAGTAACCTGCATAAGAGGATAAAAAAAAGGCCATGCTCTATATAACAACATGGCAAGGTATTGGCTGATACAATCACTCCTGTAGATTTGGAGGTCAAGTCAAATATTACCAATTTTAGCTCTGGATAAAAAGCTTGAGCGAGTGCATCAGTAGTGGAATTTGTTTCTAATTACATCAGGAAGATACTGCAGGAAAGAACTAATCTCAGAAAAGAAATGAGTAGACATAAAGAATATCAAAGGAACTACAGATTCTTCAGTGTTCATATAGTCAAGTCTCAACTTCAGACCATCAGTTACTGAAAGACGAAGGCATTGAACAATGAATAACTAATGGAACTGTTGAATTGATTAAATGGTCTCATAGTCATTCAAAAAATCACTTCAGCTTATAAAATGATCAATGGAAATTTGGTAATAATTATGCTATTTCAGTGATACATATGCCCCAAGGGACTTTCCATTAGGTAAGAATGCAAAGAAGAGGGAAGACAAGGAACAAAATAAATAAATAAGTAAAGCAAACAATTCCATTTTTCATGAGGAATACGTTGTCAGTAGAATCGTGAGGGTTGCAAATGAAATCGAATATTGAAGAAGCTCAGTAACCAAGTTGTAGACACTAGACTAAAGGAGACATAAGATATTTGAGATCTCTATGTTTTGGTGTAAAATATCCAAGGTAGACCAAGAAAGCTACACACAAAACATATAACACTCATGGAGAGTAATTCCCAGGGTGAATGTCACATATAATCAAGAATTAGACTGGAAAGGGAAATTTTAAAGATGAAGAACACTATGAGGTGAAGCTACCCAGAGAGTGAGAATGGTGGGTTTTGGTAACAATCTGAGTCACGCGGTGAGGCTCATATACTGTACACTGGGTTTGCAAAAATAAGTCGGTGTTCCCTTTGTTTCTAAGTTAACTGGTTCAAAGACCAAGAGGCTACCACTGCAGTCTCAATGTCCTCACTTAGGAAAATTGAAGTTTGAACAGGTTCAAAAAAATACATGGTCAGTCTCCCTTTGGAAAAGATTGAGGGTGCTTTGAGTGTGTTCAGTGGGAAAGAGAACAACTGAACCAATCCATGCCAGCTCTTTCCTGTCAGATTTCAAGCTCTACTTTCTGTTGTTTGTCTATTTATTTTAGGTTTTTTTTTTTTTTTAGTTTGTATGATTGTTTGTTTGCTGTGAGGGGTTTTCGAAGCGATCCCAATGGTCACTGCGAGGGAGGGCGGGGGTCCAGAGGTGGAGCCAGGCTCGGACCAGAGAAAGCTCTCCTCCCTGGTCCCGAAGGACATTAATTGTTATCCTGTGTCTGCTGACCACTCAGGGCTTCTGGTTGTCTTTCCGATGACGCTGGTTTCTGCGCGGTAGTGTTTGGACTTCTTCCATCCCCTGCAGAAGCTCCGGTTGGGGGTGGGTGACCTCAGAGTACTCAGCCTCCGAGGGCATCCAATTCCTTGTGGCCTCCTTGGCAGTTGGGGTATAGTCCTTGTTGCTCGTATTAGTAGTTTGTGTTGAAGATCTGGGAGTCTTCGTGGTTGGGATCCAAGCTTCCTCCTTACCACCTGCTCCACTCTGGAGTGCCCCCCTGCTCCATGCACATGACCTCCTGTTAAGAGGTTGTCAGGATCGCACCCGATTCCCCCCTCATGCATTGGTATAGTAGTTTTATTGTTGTTTAGTGCCGCTTTGAGTCTGTTGTCTATGAATTACCAGATTTGACCTTGATAAGATTAGTCACTCCTCACCATGGTGTTGAGGATTTTCCTGCACACCCCCCCCCAAAAAAAAATGTTCTGCACATTAAATGTCGACAAATATCTTGTTAGAGTTACAAACCAGTCTAGATTATCCCAAAATCTGCCAAGATCAACAAAATTATACTTCAACACAACAAATGGCTAAATACTAAAATGAAATAGACATGAGACAGCTGAATGGTACCCTATAGCCTTTTCAAGGTATATAGCAGCCGGTCCGGTCCTGTATATAAACTAAAATTGAGATGTCAATGAGCTAATCATAGGTTGTGGTTAGGACTTGTTTTTTGTTATTTTGTTCTTGTTTTTTGTTTTTTAACATACTGGTTACTCAAAACTATGTCAATTCCATAATATTGCAAATTGCTGTTGATGTTATATTGGGACTCTTAATTGACTGTGATGATATTCTGCCAGCTCAAACTTCAGACCAGAAAAGGTCTCCCCAAGAAACTATTCAACCCATCTGGACAATAAGTAGCTGGACTCTATGCTTGGTATATGTTTGCAAGGAAAGAATCTTGATTGAATTTGAACTGTAATGCTGCATCAAGGTGGAGGAATCCACCAGGGGGGAGGGGGGGGAGGGGGATTCCCAAAGCCTATGAAACTGTCACATAATGCTAAATATTAATTAAAAAAAAATCAAAAAAAAAAAAAAAGAGAACAACTGAAGAGTTGAAATGCAGAATGGCTGACCATATCGGAAATAGCGATGTTGATCTTATATTTTGTAAAGGGTCTTGCTGACAGCACACATTTTGACAGAGCCAGCCATTCTCCCCAACAGAGTGTGAGGGAAATTGACCTGATTCAGTAGCTGGTTGAGCTACTGAAAATCCTGGGATGTCCTTTCCAGCCTGAATTTGGCAACATATCCTGAGTTAGAAATAGACCTGTGCTAGGCTAGACCTTTGAGACTTCATAGTTAATTCATGCCAAACATATGTGATTGTCTGGCCCAACTCAACACCTGCTTCCTAGGCCTCCGTTCATTATTTCAGTTTTTCCTCTCTTCAACACTTTTTGGTTCAGATGGGCCTAACTGATCTTCTGACACCCTTCCGTTTTGAATGATGGTTTAAAAAGATTATTTTGCATTCTAGCTGGGATTCCAAAGCAGGAGAGAGAAAACCATATGTGAGAGATACAATTCCATTCTCCTCTCATAGCTAGTGATGTTTTATTTTTTCCAAATCTAAGCAGCATGAGCCACCGCTGGGTCTAATTTGCATCAGTTAACCCAAGGAAATATTAAAGCTACAGAGCCCTATTCTCATTAATGTGGTAAACAGTTTGGTACTTCCCTATGCTTCTCCGCCAACAAGAAATCAGCCAATCATCTCTGTGTGATATTTACCTATGTGCCAAGTGTATCCATCAGGAATCCTTGAATTTCATATTCACTTAGTTCTCTTCTGGCTTCTCTCAGAAGAGTCTAAAAATTGCTGCCAATTTTCCTTGTGAACCTGACATTTTCATATATTGTTTCCCTGACCCATGCGACATTGTGATAATGTTTGTTCTACTTGTACTCACATTCTATGGGATGATCGTATTCTGAAATCTCTGACATTTATAATTCTTTCTCATTTATCCTGCGCTAATTTCACAATGACTGCCCTTTGACTCTGTGTCCTGAACTTGACTATCAAATGTTAACACCTTTGAATTCAGGGATTTTGAAATGGTACAACACCTAACTGGTGAGCCAGTTTTAAATTAAGTGAGAGTGTAGTTAGAATGAGAATGCTTAAATTTATATGACAATAATAAATCTTTTCTCCTGCGTTTTGTTTGTGGTTTTTTCCCCTAATGTAGTCACTTAGAGGTGGGTAGAACAGTTACTGGCACTGCATCTACATTATTTAACACATTGAAGCATTCCAACCTGTAGTCAAAGTTTGCCTTTGGTTGAGATATTTTTCAGTGTAAGATAATACAAGCTATATGTTAATCATCATCTTCATAGACAAATCATGATAAGACCTGTTACCACTCCTAATACTGCCATCTCTCAGCCTAACTTGAGGCCAGGAGCTATTTTAGATGATATTCTTGTGCTTTTTTTCAAGCCATGAAACCACAAATTTGCTTTGCTTTCCAAAATCCATGGTGGTTTATTTGAATAAACAAGAAAACTCAGTAACATTCTCAAAAGTAGTATAGCAAGGTTCTTGAGAATTAGAAATCCATTAAGCTAACAACACTGCCCTAGCGGTATTCCCTGGGACCCACTGCCTACACATATTTTTCTAAACTTTTTTTAAACCACATATGATGTTAAAATACCATACACACACTCACATAAAGATACCTCTGTTCTATAATTTATGTCAGGAGTAGGGATTTTTTTCCAAGAAAAATTTGAACATTTATAGCATCATTCATGGGCAACAGAAATTAACAAGTTAACATTAGCCTGCTATAGATTTCTTGAACTTCAGGTCCTGAAAATTGGCTAGTATTGGGCAAAATACTATCATGGGCCTTAGGTAGCCTGTAGGCTGTCTGTTATGTTACGGTTTATCTTGAATAGTTGCTTTGCTTCTGTGACCAATATTGGTTCCTTTTTGCTTTTCTGCAGTAATCTCACTGAGAAAATGGTGATGATGTTAGCCTTTCATGTCATGGCTTAATATACAGTACTTCTGTTGAGCAGTACTTTAAGATCCTTCCTAATTCCTGGCCCAACAACAAACAAGTTGATTTGTGGATTTCTTCACTGAATATAAAATTTGGTAATTATTGCAAAGTGAATGGCCCAAGCCTGCTTTCTTTAAATAGGATCTGTCAGGAGGGTAAAAGTGGAAGAAGCCAGGCTGTCTTTCAGCTTTTTAAAGTGAAGGAAATGAAACATCTTTATGTTGTAGTTATAGTTTGAGTTCTTGCTGAGCAATTGAGTGAGGTATATAAAGTCAAGTGAAGAAGAAAAGAGATGAGTGACAGGTTATTGACCTGGGTAACTGGTGATTTGCAATTCAATTTACTGCAAAGGATATGACAGGACTGGAAAAGGATTGGAAGAAAAGCATCACATTTTGCTTTGGACATGTTAAGTGCGAGAAGCCCGTCAGCTGTCTTAGTAGATCTGTAAAATCAGTAATTGGCTACACACATCAGGAGAGGGTTTGAGCTGAAGGTATAGATAAGAGGTGAGCAGCATAAATTTAAAGCTGCAGAATAAAATTTACAACTATTAGCATGGTAGAAAACAGGGATATTGTTACTACACATCGATGTGGAATACAACCATACATAATGCACTAACATCAAGAGGACATACCTTGCTTTTGTAAACACTGTAGTTCTTCAGTAAGCGGCCATAGGGATCACAGGGGCAGAGGAGAGTAACTACGCCATTTTAACAAGAGCAGAGTGAAATGCAATCATTGCCCTTACTTGTACACAGATGTAAGTGTAAACCACAGTAGATGAGGATCAGCGTTTTGTGTTATCTGCCTAAATCTTTTTTGATCTCTTCTAATTCTCATCTTCAACTTACAGAAAATTGAAATCAAGACTACAAAGAAATCCTGAAAATGTAGCCATGTTGCATATGATACAAAGGTGAAAAATAATTGTTTTCTTGCAGTTTTATACTAAACAAATGAAGTTAACTCGAGAAACAGTCCCCCACCCCACCCGAAACCTCTTGATCTGGAGAGAGTTGCAATGAAGATGGCATATGAGATTTGTGAAAGTGAGGAAGTGGCATGCTAGCATTCTGTCGGCTTGGTCTCTAGAACAGATTCTGCACCAGTGCAGCCCACCAGGTCTTCCCTTTGTAGGCTGTCACCTCGATTCTTCTGACATTTACTCTGGGAATGTAAAGCTACGCCGTCAAACACTGGGAAAGGCTAACCGTAATGGCTCATGTGTCTTCTTAAAGGGTTAGTGCAAAGAGCAAAACTTAGAAATCTGAACTTTTTCTCTTGTTTTTTTCTTCCTTATTTACTTTCTATCATTGATCAGTGAAATATTTGTAATGATGAAAACAAACATAATTTTCCCCCTAATATAATGGAACTAAAAGTACTAAATACATAAATAAAATTATAACTAAATACAGAAATTGGTTATTGGCAGCTGGGAGGGTGAGAGGGATATAAAAACTTTATATAAGAATTCAGGGCAAGCTGAGAGAGGTTCATTAAGTGTAACAAATACGCTAAAATGATATATTATTAGGGGAGATGGGATGAGGGTATATGGACAGCGCGATGCCTTGGGAAACCGTATTCTTGTGGGAGAGCTGGAAGAGGCTGCTGGTTCCCAGCTTCACATCAGCTCAGCTCCAGTCACTGTAGCCACATGGGGAGGATGGAAGACCTCTCACTCTGTGTCTCTCCTTCTCTCTGTAAATCTGACTTCCCAATAAAAATAAATCTTAAAAAAAAATCAAGTCACTAATCGTTTATAATGGACACATCTTATAAAATAGCATATGACAGAATTTTACTGTCATTTTGAAAACCACTTTAAATGGTTTTCTAAGAAGTGAATATTATAATTCAAGGCATGTTAGTATGAAAGTAGGCTTTGATTCTCTATCAAAGCAATACATTTTTCTTTTTTAAATTTGATTTTATATTTTTTTGTAATGATTACATGTTTGATCAGGGTGGGAAGGATCAAGGTTTAGGGAAATTTGGGTGAACTCATTGTTTCCAAATTTGCTATTTCTTCTTCTTGTTTCTGAGGGAAGTGAGAGACAAAGGGGGAACCATTCATGACTTTCCACACATCCCAGTAGTCAGAGATGAAGAATCGCCAACCCCTTGTCTACCCAGAGTCTCATTGTGTACATATTCCGAGGGTTCTGCCCAAGTGGTTTGGATAGAAAAGCAATAAGTCTTTCTAGTTGAAACAGGCTTAAAAGAACTTTGGATCTGTTGATTTGGAAATATCTTTTTCTACAATGCCTTCAAACATTTTCTACACTGTACTTTTCACTTGTTAATAAGTTCACATGCAACTGTTGACTTTCTGCTCTCGCTTTGCAGTGGAGTTATGTGCCCCTCTCCTCACTAGTTAGACTCTAGGATAACCTGATATAAAAAATATTTGGTATATGCTTGCGATGGGGGATTCTCAACTGAACTTGAACTATGGTTATGCAACAAGGTGGAGGAATCCACCATGGTGGGAAGGTTTGGGGAGGGGGTGAGGAGAATCCAAGTAACTATGAAACTGTGTCACATAATACAATGTAATTAATGAAGTAATAAAAAAAATAAAAAAATATTTACCTTCAAACCTCAGATAACAGGATTAAAAATATTTTTAAAAATAAAGCCAACCTCCTGTATTCAACCTCCTGTATTTTTTTTAGCATTTATTCATTTTCAATTAAAACATACATTATTACAGAAAGAGGAGAGACAGAGAGATAGAGGTCTGTATCCATTGGTCCACTTCCCAAACGTTTGTCAGCTTCATACAGAAGGACTGGGAACCCTTTCAATGATCTTCAGGTCTGACTCTCCTCACTCCACATACCAGAGATCAAGATGAGAAAAAAAATTTTTAAAACACTGCAGGTGCTTTGTAAAATATGCATGCAATCAATATGACTGGATTTCCTTGCCATCCTCTGAATTTTCTTATTTTAACCAAGCTATGTTAAGTCTTTCATCATCTCCAGTTCTGATTCTTTTTTGAAAAAATTCCAAACTGATTCATGGAGAAGAGTCTGACAAACTTTACTGAATGCAGTTTTTTGATGAGTGGATGGGTAAGAGTTTCTAGAACTATGGTAAAAGTTGGCAAATCTTACAAACAAAACACACTTTGATCATGAGATTGACTAGATTAATGTTTTTTAGGTTTTTCTATGAGTTTCTTTGGAGCATTTTACTTATGACCTGTCAAAATTCTACATAAGTACAACTCCTAACAAAATAACACTAGCTGGATAATTTTAGATGATTACATCTACTTACAGAACAGATAAAATTAAGTTTAATAATGGTTTGTAGGTAAAATTTGCCTAAGAATTATTCCTTCTAAAATCTTTTTGTTGCACAAATGTGGCTAAAAAAGGTTTTTGATACTGACTCCTGATTAAGAGTAACTGGCCAAGCGTGGGATCAAATCAGAAAAACAACTAGGATAGAGCCATCCTGAAAATAAGGGAACAAAGCAGCTTAGCTTCAGGATGATTTATCAGTGGTATTTCAGAAAAAAAAAATCCAAGATCACAAGAAGGTAAGATTATCAAGATGGAGTTGATGTAGTCCAGGCAAGAAAGCAGTCAGTGAATAAAGGAGTGCAGGAGCTGCCAGCTGTCTTCGTGCGACAGCCATGTAACACCTAAATGTCACTCCCTCCCATGTAGATTTAGAACAATCAATTTCCCAAGTTACACCAGAACCTTCTCCATCTTGCAGATGATGTCATGATAAACACATGTGTGCTGAGCTCCACATGTAAATATCAAAACTTCCATGAGCCCACAATAGGCACCGAATCTGTTCAAACCTGCCTCATTTTTATATTCAGTAGGCAACCAAAATAACTTCTATCCAATACAAGGTATGACCAAACATGGGAGGGGGCACTTTTCTGCCGTGGGTTTACCTGAATTCACCTCTGCTGTACTAGTAGTTTAATCTCTCTACATAAACATCTCTTTCATTTGTGATATTAACTTATGTTTCTGCTTTGAATTTCTTTCTTACACCAGGCTGAGAACTTCAAAGTGGTCCATCTAGGAATATGGTGATACCCCTCCGCACATCCATATGTGTCAATCATAATTCAAGATTTCCCTTTAGCAATTGTCTCAAAACACCTACATTCTCAGGGCGGCATTCACTATTCCTTTTTTTGTTGGTTTTTTTTTTGTTATTGTTATTTTGGCATTCACTATTTCAAAAGAGAAATGATAACTTGGTATCACACTTGTGTTCCCATACTTAATGCTAAAATGTGTATACAGCTTTCCAGGTAGATGCTGGAAAAGTTCTTTGCCCTTTGTCTCCATGAGAAGCAAGTGCTAAGATGGACCCATTGACTCAACGTTTTGAACAAAATGGAATGGCAATACGCTTTGCAAAAATCTGAACATTGTCATCCATGGCTGAGGTCAGTGTCTGAGAATGGTTATGGTCACCTGTTTGGACTGCAGGATGAGGCAGGGCAATTTATTCCTGGGCAGCCTACAACAACACCGTTCACCCAATGCTGCCGCTTCTGAATCGCAAGAGAAGTTACTGGATCATCTTTATGAAGATATGCCAAGCCAGATTACTTGATAACAAGATGGTACTCTAAAACACGATATCAACTTTAAATTCATCCACATGATCTCCAGACCCCTCTGGGAAAGCTATATGTGACTGTTTAGAGGTTGTTGGTATTATTATTATTATTATTATTATTATTATTATTATTATTATTATTTTCAAGAGGGGCCAGTTAGCATGATAGCATGATATGCCCCAGTCCCATCTCCGAGCATGTTCTAGGCTTGGCTGATGCCATTCTCTCTCTCTCTCTGTCTCTCCCTCCCTCGCCTCTTCCCATTTAAAAATACACATTTATTTTTATTGGAAAATCAAATTTACAGAAAGACAGAAAATTTTTATATTTGCTGGTTCACTCTCCAAATGGCAGCAATAGCCTGAACTGATGTGCTCTGAAGCTAGAAGCCAGGAAATTCTTCTGGGTCTTGCACACAAGTTCAGGGTTCTAAGGCTTTGGGACATCCCCTACTATTTTACAAGGCCATACACAGGGAGCTGGATGAGAAGTGGAGCAGCTGGGACATGAAGCAGTGCCCTATGGAAGCCTAGCACTTACAAGGGGAGGTTTAGCTAGTTCAGCCATTGCAGTTGGCCTGTTTAGAGATTGTTGAACAAGTGTCTCCTACCGGGCTGGAATAGACCAAGTTCCCCTTAGAGACTCCAGATTCAGATCTCTTCATCAAAAGTCTGGGTGTGCACCAGTAGCTCTTGCTAGATTTTGGAAACACAGCATTGTCACCCAATATCTTCATACAAGAAACTGAATGCATGGCCCTTAACCAGACCTCATTTCATGGAAAAGGTGAGAGAGTAAACATTTACACTAGCTCTTTGTAAAGGAAATAGAATGCTGATGGTTTCCCCTGGGATAGACAGAAATATGTATTTTGGATCTCTTTTAGGTAGAAGGAAGATGGAAAAATATATAAGACCTGCTTATGGTCACAGCTGGCTTCACAAATGTATCAAACCTTTGTTATGTTGGTAAATCCACTTGCTGTTCTTTGTTCCAGATTTAGGATTACAGAATATGATTTTGTATATTAAAATACTGACAAGATATACTCAACTTGCCTTAAACAACATATGGCCTTAATGAATGGCTTTACTCTTGATTGATTTGTTACTGAAAATTCTTGGTGGCAGATCCTTCTGGTTTTCATTATATCAATAGAAACAATAGTATGATGTTGATTTTTTTTTTGACTGTAGAATGATGAAGTGACAAGAAATGGAGGGAATTGAAACCATGCCCTCAAACACTATCATCCTGCCTTAGCATCTCAGAAGTTTACAGTCTTGTCCAAGACCTTAACTTAGTTTCCTTGACCTGCTTTTAGGATTGCAAATCTACCTCTTACTAAAATTAGCTCACTGAATTGAGAGAGTGGTGCAACCAGCTTCACAAGGTCCCTCATCACTGAAGGAATTTATTTTTTCTATTTGATAACAAATAACAAAGTTATGTTTAGAATTTCCATGGGGATTTCTTCTCCAGGAAACCCAGATTTGAGCAAAAACTTACCACCTCCATTTTGTAACCCCAATGATGGCAATTAGAACACAACATCATCATATTAATGACACAACTTTACTAACTCATTGATGGAGACGCACCAACACTTCAGACCAATCAGAAAATTTGATATGAACTTAATATGTACCTCTTATAAAATTTAATTTATAAGAAGAGTCACCCTAGGTCAGGGATTAAGTGATAGTTTTCCAAATCATTGCTCTGCACTTTGCAGTGGGTTTCTGCTTACTTTCACCATCCTGGTGTCAGTGAGTGCTGGTTGAATGTCTTGTCATCCAACTGACTTTCTTCTTTTTCTTTTTAATTTTTATTTTTCCTAATGGAGTTCAATATGTACATCTCCTATTTTTTTCCTTTCAAGTCTCTTCTCCACCTTTCCCCCTACATTTTGTTCTTGATTTAAAGATTAATTTATGGATGTATATATGAAATGAATTAAATAGGGTATGACCTCAAGTATAAGTGATTTTTGATGCTTATTCTTCTCTGACATTTTAGATTCAAGATAGTGAATCTTTATTCCATAAAGATTGGACTTAGAGCATTATTTTTGGCACTGCATCTGTTGAAGTAGCCTGTGTGCTTTTGCCAACCTGTTTCTGAAAAATAAGAGTGCTCCCATAAGGAATCATAATTTTAGATTACTTTTTTTTTTTTTAATTTAGGGACTGGTGCAGTGTTGAGTCTATCATTTTCACACACAGGTCAATGAATGGGCTCAATTGTTTTTCCAAGTGCCTGCTTAAGAAGTGAGCTCTCCCACTGCAAATCAAAATTTTCACTCTTATTCTAAATGTTCAACTTCATATAAAATTTCAAGTCATAGTTTCAGCATGTGGTTGAGTATAATTTTTACTAATTCAAGTAGGTCTCTTATTTCACTAAATCAAAACATCCTTTGAGTGCCTCCTGAATGTCACTCTCCACCAAATCTTAGGGCCACAAAGATGCATCAAGATGATGCTTATACTTAAGGACCACACAGGTTGAATATGCATATTTTTCATTTAAGCACAAGACCACAGAATATTTCTCATAATTCAAGACCTATATTGTAGATTCAGCAGCTCTTTCGTGATGTCTGATGGGATAATAGCGGTTCTTCAAGTAGTAATTTCCACTGGCATGTGAAAACTTGATGAAGAAGCAAAATTCTGCTTACATTTGAACCCCATGAACAACAACAACAAAAAAAACCCCATTTGTGGATAACAAAAAGGCAATCCACATTGAATTGCCTTATCCTATCCCTTTTTTTAGTCGCCTGATTAAATTTAGCACTCTCCAAGCAAAAATGAATAATAATAACAAAATAATCTATATAGTATATAAATGATATGTTATAATAATACAGATGAGATACAAAATATACTATACCAATATGTTAAAATATATAATATAGGTTTTTATATGATAATTATACTCAATTATACCAAAATAATTAATTTAAGAGCCTGGAGTGGTAGTCTAGTGGCTAAAGTCTTCACCTTGCACATGTTGGGATCCCTTATAGGCACCAGTTTGTGTTTTTTCTACCCCGTGTCTCATCCAGTTCCCTGCTTGTTGGCTGGGAAAACATTAGAGCATGCACAAAGCCTTGGGAGCCTGCACCTGCATGGGAGACCCAGAAGAAGTTCCTGGCTCCTGACTTCAGATCGGCTCAGCTTCAGCCATTGTGGCCACTTGGGGAGTGAATTGGCAGATGGAAGATCTTTCCCTCTGCTTCTCCTCTGTAAATCTGACTTTCCGATAAAAATCAATTTTTAAAAAATATACTAATTAATCCCATTTTGTTTGAATACTAGTAAGAACTTACTCTGGTGTCATGAATCAGGTATCATGTATGACTACTAGTGTTAACCCTTCATCACTACTCCTTGCTTTAGTAAGTGAAAATTTGGAAGTGAAAACACCATCATTGGCATCAAGTAATAAAATTCCATAGTAACATCTGTTTCTTCTAACATTACTTTGCAAAGGAAATTTGAAGATGGCCATAGTATAGTTTTACAAAATCTTGACATTTTGCACAAAAATCAACCTACCAGTTAGAAAAACAATAAACACATAGATAAAATATTTGTAAAAAAATTAAGCTGAAACTTATGTTCACAATCCCTGAAATAAAACTGAAACTTTAGCCAGGGACAAACGACCTTGCTTTGTTATTAACAATGATATGAAAGAAAGCAAGTTGAAGGTAAAAGGAGTTTGAAACTCATGTAAAGTTTAAAAAAAGGATGATCAAATTATCAGCAGAAGCTCACTGCAGAGATGAAATTGCAATGTGAAAACCTTCCCCGGAGAAAGACAATGGGAGAAGCCATCCTGTCTCTGACAAGTAAGCAAACTGAATTCTGCATTTTTGAAAGAGATTTTCCTTTATTTTATTTATTTGAAAGAAAAAAAGGCAAAGATCGGGGGGTGGGATTAGGGGAGAGGAAGACAGAGAGAGACAGAGAAAAGAGACTTTCTCTTCTGTTAGGTCTGTCCCCAAAGTCAGCCATAGCCAGGGCTGGACCTGGAGAAAGCAAGAGGGAAGAAACCCAAGCTGATTCTCCCATAAGGATAGCCATGAGTTAACTTCTGAACCATCAACTTTTGCCTCATAAAGTCACTTCAGCAGGATGCTGCAATGAGGGGAAGAACTGGGAATCAAAGCAGGTGACTTAGCTGGGGAAGGCCAGCCTCGGCTATGTCTTATTGCTGAGCCAAACGCCCACTATGTTTGTTATTGAAATGACTGGTATACAGCCTTCTTTCAGAACAAGCCACCAGATTAGAAGGTACTGTAAAAATTTACTTAGCATCATCAAAGGCTCATGAATGATTTCATCAGTTCATGACTTGATCTTTTTGAAAATATTGACTCTCTAAGCTATGCAGAATTTCGAAAAAGTGACACCATTAAACACATCACATAAAAGGAAGCCAAATTACTAATACACCACAAATTTAAAACCAAAATTTGTAAAGGTTGGGAATCTGTCAAGATTATGATAGCAGATATCAAATCTTCCTAAATCTTAACAATGTCGTGAAAGCATAAATTAGTATGAGTTGCACAAACAACTATTATATAGAAAATTATTCTAGAAAGTAAAGGTTGATTTTTCAAAAGTGTTATATCAAGTACCTAGGAATGACTCAACATAATCTGTCAGTCTTCTTTCATAGAAGATTTGGCTAAAAAAGCACTTAATTCCATCTAATTCAGCTCTCAGCTCACAGGAAGCTGTGAACAGGTGTTCTTCCAAAGACTGTCATTTCATTTACATGTAAGAAATGTTGCCTGCCACTCAACAACATCCGTGAGGGCTGGATAGTTGAACTGGTTAGATGAACTAACCTTTAATACCCATTGACAAGTACAAGAGCCAAATGGGATGTGGGACAGGCTAGACTAGTCTGTTATACATACTGGCAAACCAGGGTAGGGGGCAGGCCTGGTGGGAGTTATTGTGGGTCACTCTGACTAGGTTGCAGCTCCCACTGGTTGATGTGAGGCCTGAGTATGTGCTGGGCAGAACCAGGCTAGACTGCAAACACCCACTGGTTCCAGTGCAAGTCAGGACTGAAAACAGAATCAACCCAGCAATTGCAACCACCAGCTGATCGTGGTGATGGACTGTGCCAGGCCCTATGCTTGCTAGAACATACAAGAATCTGGTCAGGGAATACCTCAGTTTCTTTGGGGATCTCCCCAATCGAACTGCTGGATTCAGAACCCTAACCATCAAAAGACAAAGGACAGAACAAGTCAATCAACCACCTCAGCTATATGTTGGCAGCGAAATACTGGCAAGACTCTATGATGGACTATATCAATCAGTGGATTCTTCAACGACCTCACCGAGCTGGGAGTGGCGAAACTGACAACGATTCATAACTGGAGAACTATTAAAACCACTGAGCAAGTATCTCAGAGCATGCCACACATCCGGGACCTGGGGTGGGTGGGAAACTGGGTGGGGCTTCTCTCTTAAAATCCCCCTTTGCCTCAGATACATGAAGGAAACAATATGGACATAAAAATCTTACCCACATTCCTATAGCCCCTAAACCTTTGTATCGTAATTAACTATGTAAAGATTGTCAAAAATATAATAAAAAATACATATATAAGAAAAAAAGAAATGTTGCCTGCATGAGTCATTTTTCCATGTAGAATAATTAATATTTTGCTCCTTCATCAATGGCATGCTTAGAAACTTTTGTTTCTTTCCTAGTAACACATGGAAATACGGAATACAAAGATTGCAAGTTCCGTCCCATATCTGTGGTGTGGTTTTAATACTTCCATTTCCTACTTACTTATTTTATATCATCAGCAAAAATGCTAACTCAGTTACTTTGATACAATGTAGTGATTTGCAACATAACATAATGCATTATACATTTTATATTATATATAAAACTGCAATATAGCTATATATAATTTTAGTATTTGTTATTTCAGCACCAACTATAACTAATTGGTAAGACCACATGAAAGAAGTCTAAAATTATTACTTAACACTATTTCTACATGAAAATAAAATAGCAACAATTGGAACCAGGATTTCAATAAGATTTCAAAGCAAGCAAAGAAATCAAGTGTTAGAAAAATTGAAACTATATGATATCTAAGAGACTAACAATATAATAATATAATTGCAGAACCTAAGGATTCATTTGATAAAGTACTAAAAGTATATACGAATGCCTTAAAATTAAAAAGAAAGTATTTCAGTAATGAAGGCTATTCTAGATAAAACATGAAATTAAGTAACATAAAGAGTCCCTTACAATAAGTAGGTTTCCCATGAAGGAAGTTTTTAAACACAAATTTAAAATTTAAAAAAAATAATTGAGCAATATAAGACTAAAAATGAGCATCTGTTTTATATTTAGTAATGACCCAGGAAAAACTAAAACATCAGCTATTTAAAAATGTATAGTGCAGTTTACAAATTTATGGAACAAAAAATGTTTTACATGATAACTGGGCAGATACTGTATATTCAGAATAAAAAAAATCTCTGAATGATCAAATTTTAATGAAATAATGAAACTTAGAAAAAATGAAAGAAAAATACTATTTGGGTACTGAGGTACTCAATAACCATGCAACAACTTTTATAAAGTAGAAATCGCAGAGAATGTAAGAAAAAAACAGACAGATTTTAATGACATTAGACGTTCAGATAAATCACCCTAAAAACATTAACAACAATAAATTAAAGAAAAAAATCAATAAGGTCATTTATATTGGCAAAGAATTATTTTGTTTATTTGAAAGAATGTCACAAAGAGAGATAGAGAAAAAAGATCTTCTATTTAACAGTTATTCCTCAAATGACTGCCTGGGCCATGTTCAAATCAGAACTTGGAACTTCTGCTGAAATGTTCATGTTGGTGTCAGCGTTATCTTCTCAAGTGCATTCATGGGGAACTGGATTGAGAACGGAGCAGCCAGGACCTGAACTGGCAATCCAATATAGAATGCTAGAGTTGTAGGTATTATAGCTTACTTTCCTTTGCCACAACAATATAATTCTAATACAGAATATGCAGATATACAGTCAATAGCTACATTACTGTAGAATAGGAGATATGTATGTGACAGATTGTAAGTTCATGGAAAATGATTATTATGAAAAAATATAACTAGATATTCAAATTTATTGCCCAAATTGAGTTTTCTATTCAGTTTCAAATTGGTTCCTAGAAGTCACTTAACATAATCTCATATATACTTTGTACATATAGCATTTGTGCATATATCTATTAGCCAACACAAATGCACTAAAGAAGGCAATCAGAGATATAAAGTAATGAGAACAAAGGTCAAGTAGATTTTTAGGTATGAGATACATAAAAACTTCCTGAAAGAATCAAGAGCTATCATGAACACTAAATAAGATTATCCACGTAGCCGTTAGGAAACCTCCACACATATTGTGAGCCTTGTCATATACAAGGAAAATCCAGTTACAAGAAGGAAAGGAAGCTATTTACTATAATTTCAGAAATCAAATTAAACCATTATTGAAAAATGAGACACGAAAATCCATTTGAGATTTTAAAAAAAAAGCCTGTTATGCTTTTCCTTAGGGAATAACATGAAGAAAGCACATTTGGTTCAGTGACTGACACGCGGCTTGAGATGCCCACCTCCCATGCCACCGTGAGCCCACCCCCACTTCTGATACAGCCTCCTTCAAATGTGCACTCAGAGACGTAGCCCGGACAGACCGAGGTCTTGGGACTGTGCCCCCCATGTGGAAGGCTTACAATCAGTGCCCAGACTCCAAGTTCAGCTTTACCCAGTCTTGGCCATTGCAGCCATTTGGGAAGCAAGGCAGAGGATGAAATACCCCTGTGTGCCTTCCTTTTCTCTCCCTCTGCTTTTCAAACAAAATGAAATAAAAACTTATAGAGAAATAATATTGCTTTTCTTTGCAGCAACTTAAAATTTAATGCAATCTTTCCAAATAATGGATATAATTATAATTTATACTGAAAAAAGAAAAGCACAAAAGGAATATCTTGTGATAATTCTTTGGAATTATCTCTAGCGTTCTTTTAAAGAAAATTCAAAGTGGAGAACATATTTTTTAGAAGATTTATTTATTTTTATTGGAAAGGTGTATATACAGAGAGGAGGAGAGACAGAAAGGAAGATCTTCCATCCAATGGTTCACTCCTCAATCAGTCGCAATGGCTGGAGCTGAGCCAATCTGAAACCAGGAGCCAGGAGCTTCTTCTGGGTCTCCCAACTGGGTGCTTATAGCCTAGAAGTTAAAGCACCTATATCCCACAATGGAGCCATTTGGATAAATGCTTGGTTCTGGTTTCTGACCAACGCTTCCTGTTGATGCCAAGCCTGGGAGCCAGCAATCACAGCTCAAGGAAATGGATTTCTGCCACCATCTTGGGAGAGGGGAATGGTGTTTCTAGTTTTTAATATGTTATGCCACTAAAGAGTCAAAATGACAGTGGTTATTAGTGAAATACATAATAAGGAATAAAGAAATAAATAGTGCCAAAAGATGGTTATCGAAAAAAGATTAACAAAGTATGCAAACCTGCAGCTAGACTAACCATGAACATGAATACGAAAGGCACATTTAGAGATTATGTGAGAACATATTATATAGCCTAGAAAACATACAAATTCCTGAAAAGATGCAAAATACTGAAATTGACTGGAAAAGAAATAGAAAATCTGGACATATAATAAGCTTTGACATCAAATAAGCAACCAAACGTTTCCATGAGTAGAAGCACACAGGAGAGAGATCTGTATTGCTAAAATACACATTTTTAAGTATTTAAAATACTGGGACATGGGAATATGTTACAGTAAGCATCTCCACTCCCAAATAAAAGGAAGATTCCCAGCGGAACAGTCAAATATACCTTGGCAATGTAATAGATTTTTTTCCCCTTTCTATGCCTACAACACCATGATGCATTTAAATAATCGAATGCTAAACTTATAACTAATAATTTGGGGGGAAGTTGTGGCAGGAAAAGATGAGGAGGCAAGGAGAAAGGGGGCAATCCCTGATAGCTATAAAAATACATCAAGGAATCATGGAAGATTTTTAAAAAATTAAAAAGAACACAAAGTCCTACAAAGTAAAGAGAGAACATTTCTCATCTTATGCTATGTGTGGTTTGTATTACTTTGATGTCAAAATAATGCAAAAAACCCATGTGGAAAGGCAACTCCAGTTCAATAGCTCTTGGAATATAGGTACAACAATAATGGGAAAAAATACTGATAAACTGCAACCAATGAGAAACAAAAACAATGACCATATTCAATTGGCATTTATTCAAGAATGTGAATTTGTTTTAACAATTGGAGTTTCCCAGGATATTCCAATAGAATATAGATAAAAATAAATGATTAAAAGAAAATGATCATTTATAAAAACACATTTGACAAAATCTAAGCTTCTTTGGGATGATAATACTCAACAACTGGAAGAAAAGCAAACTTCTAAAGCTAATAATGAACATCTACAAGAAATGTTTTATGAAGCATTACACTGGTAAAAAAAATTGCAATCATTTTCACTATCTTCAACCATGAAGCAAATTTCCCTTGCTGATCACTTCCATTCAATATTTTACAAGATGCTGCAATTAAATACAAGGCAAGGGAATGAATTAAAATTATCCATGTGTATAGGAAGAACTAAAGATATAAATATTCAATAAGGGGATAGACTTTAACATTTAGAAAATCCTAGAAAAGTCCCTGAAAAACTTTGAGAGCTCATACATGAGCTCAGAAAAGTTGTCAGATATGAGTTCAATGGAAAGAAATCAACTATTTACATATTGTAACAAGGAATATTCTAAACAAAGAAATATGGGGAAACTGTGTTAATACAAAAGAAAACAAAATATTTAGAAAAAATATAAGATTTGCATTGTGAAAATAGCAAAATATTATTGAAAGAAATTTAAGAAGACAAAGACATTGAGACACTCCATGTTCATAGATTGTAACACCTAATATTAAGATGCCAATATTCAGACAGGTGCCATGGCATAGCTGGTAAGTTGCCATAAAGCAGCACCTATATCCTGTATGGGTACTGTTTGAATTTCTAGCTGCTCTACTTCTGATCCAGCTCCCTATAAATGTGCCTAGGAAAGCAGTAAAAGGTAGACCAGTTCCTTGGGCCGCACCACCCATGTTGAAGACCTAGAAGAAGCTTCTGGTTCCTAACTTCAGACGGATCCAGCCCTGTAAAGGGAACAAGTCATTGGAAGCTCTATCTGAAACTCTGTGTTTCTCTCTCTCTCTTTGTAACTCTGCCATTCATACATATAAATAAACATTCTAAGAGGATACTAATATTCACTCAAGCCATCTACTGACTTAATATTACTTCTGTCAAATTTCTACCTTCCTTTTGTACAGAAATCAACAACCAGATCTTAAATTTCCTGTGCAAACTTCTAGGGATGTAATCAGGACAGGCAAAACTGCCATAAAATGAACAAAATTTGAGGACTAACAAACTGAATAATGTAGTAAGTAATATTATGCAATATACTAAACAATGAATTGGAAATTGGATTCCAGAAATGTATAATTACATTTATTACCAATTGACTTATAAGGCCATGGAAATTCCAAGAGTCAGCAAGAATTTGCTTCAACAAATAATACAAGACCATTTTCTGTCTATATACAATTGAATGAGTCTGGAAGCCCATATTACATCATATATGGAAATCAACTCATACTATATCTAAAGGATGATGTTGTGGCCTAGTAGGTAAAGCCATTGTTTGCAATGCTGGTATTCCATATCGGCATGAGTTTGTGTCCTGACTGCTCTACTTTCAATCCAGCTCTCTGGTAATGGCCTTGGCAAAGCAGAAGATGGTATAAAGGTGTGGCTTCTGGACATTCTGTGAGAGACCCAGATGAAGCTCCTGGCTCTAGCATTGGCTTGGCTTAGCCCTAGCCATTATAGCTATCTATGGGAGGGAACCAATGGATGGATGAACTCTCTCTGGTGCTTTCTCTCTTTAATTCTGACTTTCAAATAAATGAATCTGTTTTTGAAAAAAAAAAAAAACTAAACATAAGACACATTTTGAAACTGTGCAAAACAAATAAGAACACACACACACATATATACATATATAAATTTGGCATTCAGTGTTAGTTTTTTTAGATAAAATACAAAAAGCAAAAGCTACAATGGAACCAGATAAGTTGTACCTCATCAAAATAAAACTACAGTTGTAGAAAAGACTCTCTAGTAAACAATGTGAATCACATAATTCAAGAAATCATTTGCAAATTATATATTGGGTAAGAGCTAGTTAACTAACATATAAAAATGCCTAAACACAATTAAAGCCATATAAAGGCTTTGATTAGACAGTCTTCTAAGGACATTCAAATGACCAGGGAGCACATGAAAAGACTTCCAATCTCTCTTGTCACTATGGAAAAGCAAATTAAAAACATAATCAGTTACTTCATACTCAGTAGAGCAGCTGTAATACATACAAAGAAACACACACAAAACATCTTGGCCAGATGTGGGAAATTATAACAACTTTTCATAATATAAAAGAGTACCTTCTTGGAAAAACTCAGTAGTTAACTAAAATACTATGCATAGAGTTACTACGCGACAAATAATTCCTGGCCAGTTGAAATCACATCCACACGAAAATTTTACATATAAATGCTCACTGTAGCACTGTCACCTCCAGGAAGCCAAGTCCAAAATATCTATGTGCTATGAATGGGTGAAGCAACGCAATAGTACTTAACCATTAATAAAGAGAATACTGATACTTGGTAAAACATGAAGTGACCTTGAAAGCATTAAATTAAAATAAAGATTAAAATCCATATATATATATATATATGTGTGTGTGTGTGTATGTGTGTGTACATATTATCTAATACATATTAGTCTCTATTAAAGATAATATATTTTAGTCTATATTAAGGATCCACAATTATGAATCCAATAGAAAGGATGAAAGAGGAATCAAGCAGGTGATTCTTGAACGTTATAGGATTTATTTTTGCAGAAGAAAATAGTTTTTTTTTTCCATCATAAAGTACACTGAAAAATACTGAAGTTATAGATTAAAAGGGTCGAATAAATGGCATATAAGATACTTCTCATTCTGTAAACAAACTGAATGGAAGGCCACAGAACAAGTCTAGCTCTCTAGGTCTATTTGGTATTTAGTCAGTTACGAATTGTAAAAAGAAAACCACAAGATTAAATGAGACGCAAACCACAGAGATCTAACAAATTCTTCCTCTGAAGAGATTCAGATAAAGATTGAATTTAGGAAGTACTTTTTCCTTATTTTAGTTACAAAGAGTGTTCAATTAGCTATCAATAGGAGTGAATGACAAATAAAACCTCAGACACTCCATAGCTATCTCCCAGTGTTGTTGCAATGAGCACAATTGTTGCAGGTAACTGCTCAAAATTGTATCAGCAGCTCATCTCCTCACTAAACTGCATTTTAAATAGCAAGCTCTCTCAATCATTGCCTGTATTTCACCCTATTGAACACATAATACAAAATATGTGTCACTCTATCACTTACATTATGAGTAAGGTTTCTGCTCTATAGCAGGCTGTCAGTAGGAAGGTTCTGGTGGGAGTCAGAAAGTGAACACATGGATTTTCAACTGTGTCCCTTTCACTTGAGTTATTCAATAATTAATTGGCCTTATTTTATTTTTAAACATTTGTACATTTTCACTTGGAAGGCTGATTTTACAAAGATGGAAAAACACAGAGAGAAAGTCCTTTATCTATTTTTATCACTCCCTAAATGGCCAAAGCGGAGCAGTCTCAAAGCTGAAAGCCAGGACCTTCCTGTGAGTCTCCCATGTGGCCACAAGGTCCCAAGGCTTTCAGTCATCCTTGGCTGCCTTCCCTGGCCACTAGCAGAGCGTGGGATGGGAAGTGGAGCAGCTGGGAGATGATGCTGGCCTCCCATGGTGGAGGAAGAGCCTATGTGTCACTGGGTTGGCCCCAACTGAATTTATATTTTTGATCCCATTGCAATTCTGGTGCTGTATTTTAGGAAAATAAAGGGCTGATATTAAGTATTTAAAAGCTTAAAGAGGTATAGACCAAAAGGAATCTTAGGAGAACTTAACAAATACCATTTCACAGCACCAACATTCTGGGATTTGGACTGGACTGGAAGAGAGTAGGGGTATGTTTCTTGGGGAAGAGGTGATTGGGTTCCATGTGCAGAAAAATCGAAGGAGCAGATGGAACATTTGCTATCCAGATGGATGTATAGAATGACTCCCATAAAGGAAGTGATTATCAAAGGCTTCACTTGCTTCCCTGCAATTTACAAACCTTTTGTTTTAAGGTGAGGACTCTAAGAGTATCCTGAATAACAGACTACAAGCAGATGTACTGCATTTTAATTCAGAGTTGGCAATTGAAATGTGGCCATCGGGGCCCTGCGGCATAGCCTAGTGGATAAAGTCCTTGCCTTGAACGCACCAGAATGCCATATGGACGCCGGTCCTAATCCTGGCAGCTCCACTTCCTATCCAGCTCCCTGCTTGTGGCCTGGGAAAGCAGTTGAGGACGGCCCAAAGCTTTGGGACCCTGTTCCCGCGTGGGAGACCTGGAAGAGGAGGTTCCAGGTTCCCGGCTTCGGATTGGCGCAGCAACGGCTGTTGCGGCTCACTTGGGGAGTGAATCATTGGATGGAAGATCTTCCTCTCTGTCTCTCTTCCTCTCTGTATATCTTTGTAATAAAAATAAATAAAAATCTTAAAAAAAAAAAGAAATGTGGCCATTATGTTTCAACTTTTCTTCCTTTGAGGGGAATTGGGTGCTCCAGTTGGTACAAGCCAGTTAGCTTTCACGTGTCCATTGCTGACTTTATGGTGTTGAGAAATAAAAAGTCAATGAGGGGAGGATTTGTGTCTTGAGAATAACTGAAAATATTGAAGGCAGGAGTGTGAAGTTTTGATATGTTTGTAAAGTCTCAATGAAAGTAAAAACAGAATTCTACTCCATCTAGTCAATGTTTTAATGTCTTTAACTAGTGTGTATCAATCTTAGGGCAAAATACAACCATGACAATCCAATCACAGCCTGGGCTTGGAGAACCAGAAAAGTATGCTACTATATGGTTTACATGATGTTTGCCCAATGTTTAATTGCTTGGCAGCTGGGATCCCAGGTTGGTGTATGGGAAGTGGCGAATTCTGAACACATTTGGTCAGCAAAGATACCAGCTTCACATCCCCTGGAATGAGTGGTTACCAAATTTGTTAAAGAAGTTGTGATATAGAAGCCATGGCTTCAGCACCCTCAATCCTTGTGGCTTCTTTTTTCTCAAAACATGAAACTCCCCCTGTACATGTTCCTGCTATTCAGCAGGGAACCCTTGGTAGAACAATGACATGCTGCTTCTTTAACTTCAGCCTCCAACACTGTGAGCTAAATTAACCTTTTTCCTAACATACTCTTGAGCTTCTTACTGCAGTGGGAGGAAGAGACTAATCAACAACCTGAAAGTAGGTCAGCAAAGCACAAAGTAAAAGACTGCTTCCACATCAAAATGCAACTGATCTATAAAGGCAATTGGTGGCTTGAATGGAGTCATTTTTTCATTCTTTTGAAATTATATGCATTATTAAACATTTTTCTTTGAAAGAGTTACTGAGAGAAGTGGGAAGAGAGAGAGGCACGGAGGACCTCAATTTAGTGTCTCACTTCCCAAATGACCACAGCGGATGGGGCTGGGCCAAGCCAAACCAGGAAGCAAGACGTTATTTCACATCTCCCATGTGAGCACAGGAGCTGAAACACTTGAGCCATCTGTATGGCTTTCGCAGGCACATTAGAAAGGAGCTAGATAGGGAGATCAGCCGGGGCTCAAAGCAGCACCCATGTAGGATGCTGGTGCTTCAGGCAGCAGCTTAACTTTACACCACAATATCAATTTCATAAGATTTTTAAAAATTTTATCCAATAGAAATATTCATTTTGCCATAACATTTGGATTTTCCCTTCAATGTTTCACAAACTGAGTTAAAATAAAGGTAACATATGATAAAATAAACACAAGATAACATTGCTTACCAAAGTTCCTCTGCTACAGATGATTTGAACTGAAATGAAGTGGGACTTGATTATATATTTTGAACACTACATACATACTGGAGTTTTGACTGTGGCCATAGACTATGAAGAAGTTTTGATGCAATCAAATCAGTGGATTCTTTACATGCTATTACTTGAGGAAAAAATGGGCTCAGGGACATAATATACTCAGTAGATGGGCATGATCAATAATTCAATGAAACTGAAACATTACTGACCATATTCAGTATATTTTAGTGAATGATTCACTTGCCTATCATGTCATTGTTTACTTATTAACAATGTTAGATTAAATGTTAAAAAGAGATCTTATTACTATATTAAACAACAGAGTGCCCAACATATAGTAGGTTAAAAGAAAATCTGTTTTTGCATGATGGAAAATTCAATCTTAGAGTAAAAAATTCCTATTTTAAATGGGTAAGGGGGTTTGTAATGTGTTATCTCCAAGGGATCAAAATCCAATTATATCACACAGATAATTAAACATCACAGGTGATGTCCTAAAGGAGGTAGAGTTGGAGTGTTATGAGAATTAAATGGGTTAAAAGTGCTTATGAATGGAGAGGCAGTATTATCTGTGTTTCCATTCAGAACTGCTTTTCTCCCATTGGTATATGCATTACACAATCCATCAGTCAGGAGAATTAATGACTCATCCAGAAATTCAGGCCATGTGGACATAATCAAGGCCTCATAAATCATGTTAGAACAAATAAAGCTTGCAAAAATGGGGCTGCTGGTACAGCAAGTCAAATCTCAAAACCGGCTGCTTGCATGGGAAAGGTGTCATTAATGGAGTATAAAGATGAAAACAGAAGACATCTACCAGAGAACAGGATAATCAAGCAGACATTTGAGATCTTCAGGGAGGAAACATGACATCGTGTCCAATGAAAGTTCTGTACAGAACACTCAGTCCTTGTTATTGAATACATTTTTGTGTACCTCTACATGGAACGCTGAAGTTAAGTATTCTGTTGGCATATTATGGCATACAAACCTCTTCTTTACCATATGTTGTGCATATAACAGGCACTCATTGTTCTTCCCTTACTCTTGCACTATCATTAAAAACATGTAGAACTTCCAGTCTCCCTTTATTGAGGATAGAGACTTGAAACTTTGGGCTGTGGATCAGAAGGGAATTCTGCTTATAGCCTCCAGAGAAAAAGTATCTTTGCTAAAAGAGAGGACAGCGGGATGAAAAAAGGAGACATTGCAGCTGCTAAGAAGAAAATTAAAATAATCTTTAAAATGATTCTGAACAATTGCATAAAAATAAACTCAACAATTCTGAATAAATGAATGCGCTTCTCAGTGACTTCCAATAATAGAATCATGAAGGCATGGAAAATATCAGTACACCAATAATTGATCATGAGAATAAAGCAGTAACAAGATGGATTCTAAAACAGTTTTAGATGTCCAGGAGCAGAATGACTTCACCATTAAATCTGACCAAAGAAGAACTCATACCAGTTCTACTCAAGCTACTACAAAAAGTTGGAAGAAACTCTTCCAAAGTATTTCTGTAAGGACAGCATTATCTTGTTCCCTGAAAACTAGGCAAAGACACAATATAAAAGAGTTATTTGTAGACCACTATTCTCAGTGCATATTCTCAACCAATTACTAGCAAATTAAATACAATAATGCGCTAAAAAATCCTTGTATCTACCCAAGTGATATTTATCACAAGAATAAAGGAATGGCTTAACATGCACAGATAAACATAATGCATTACCTCACAGAGGGAATGATAAAAATCATGATTTTTCTTGATACAGAAAAGACACTCATTAAAAAGCAACATCTATTTCATTCTTGAACCTATCAGATATAGAAAGAACATCCCTCAATATAATAAAGGTTACATACAATATGCCCAGAGTCAACATCATACAGAATGGGAAAAAGCTGAATTATTTCCCCTAAGATCCAGAGCCAGACAAGATTGTACAAAATCATTGCTCTTGTTCTAGACAGTACTGGAGTTTTAGCCAGGATGATTATGCAAAAGACAGAAGTACAAATAATATGCAGATAGGAAAAGAAGCCAACATTGTTTGCACAAGTCATGATATTTGCACCAAAAGATTGAGAACAAACTAACTCAATGAAGTTTCAGGATTTTAAATCAATAGATCAAGATAAAAATCAGTTTGTACAAATTGTAAAAAAATCACTGAAAAAATAGCAATGCTCTTCACAATTATTGTGTTGTATAAATGAAATATCTTAGAGTAATTTAATCACATGTGAAAGAATTCCACCATGAACATTATAGAACAATTATTAAAGATATTGAATAAGACATATAAAAATTGAAAGATTTATGCCCATGTGTTGAGAGAATATTATTAAAATGCTCATACTCATCAAAGTGATTTATAGGTTCCACATAATCTCCACCAATTTTCCCTAAGCAGAAAAAATCTTTAACTTAAATGAAAACACCAATAACAGTCCAATAGCACAGTGATCATGAAAGCAAGAAAATGGAAATATCACAGTAGTATATTTCAAGATATTGTGATACAAATTGTTACAAACACATGACAAAAATAACACGATATTAAAAATGTAACCTGACTGAGACTAAATGCCTTGCTGGGAATGCTGGGAAAACTGGGAAAGTATATACACACAAAAAAGAAAATAAAGCAAATAACTGCAAAATGCATCAACCATCTTAACCTATGCCCTCAAACTATAGATAAAGATTGCAAAAAAACACTTGAAGATCTTGGTATACACAGTAACTTTTTGAGGGTAGGGCTAGGATCCAACAGACACAGGTAACAAAAAGAAAACCAGACTGAGGGATTATACAACACTAAGAATCTTCTGCACAGCAAAGGCAACAGCACAGTGATGAAGAAACCAGTGATGGATGGAGAGACTATAGTGTCTGCCAGAGAAACAACATCAGAATCTAATAGGAACTCCTAGAGCTTAATAAAAATAACAATGTAATTAGAAGGCAAATGGTCAGAATAGAGGGTTCACAAAAGAACTAAAAATGGCCCAAAATATAGATGAAAAAGTGTTCAGTATTGTTCACCTTAGGAAAATGCAAATCAAAACCACAAAGAACGTACTGTAGCTAGAATAGCTATTGTCCAAACCACAAAAATAATAAATTTTAGCAAAGATGTAGAGAAAATGGAACTCTGATACACTGTAATTAAGGGAACCTTAAAAACCTAAAACCTTTTTTTAAGGATGTACCTTAAAAAAATCTGAAAATAGTGGCCCTCATTGTAGTTCAGTGGTTAAAGTCCTCATTGTGCATGCGCCACCATCTCATGTTGGCACTAGTGCGTGTTGCAGCTGCCCCATTTCCCCTCCAGCTCCCTGCTTGTGGCCTAGGAAAGCAGTCAAGGATGGGCCAAAGCTTTAGGACCCTGTACGCACGTGGGAGACCTGGATGAAATTCCTGGCCCCTGCCTTTGGATTGGCTTAGCTCTGGTCCTTGTGGCCACGTGAGGGGCCAGCAAATGGAAGTTCTTGTTCTCTTCTTCTCTCTGTACATCTGTCTTTCCAATAACAAATAAACAAATACATCTTAAAAAACTTAAAATAGGACAATAAAAAATCACCTATTCCTTGCTTGCATATTTGTTTGATGGAGATTCATTGTAGAAAAGAGACACCTGACTTCCGAGGTTCATTCTAGAGCTATTTAAAATAGCAAACACAGGAATCAACATAGGTGACCATAAACAGATGGGAGCCTAAAGTAAATATAACATGTGTACACAACAGAATATTTTAAAAATAATAATTTGAGAGATAAAGTGACACACTGAGAGGAGAGGCACACAAAAACGTATGTTTTATGCACTTATTCACTTCCTAAGTATCCATAACAGCTACAGTTGGCTCAGATTGCAGCCAGAACCCTGGAACTCTTTCACGTGGGTAGCAGGGAATCAGGTATTGGAGCTGTTGCCTGTTGCATTTTCATATGCATTAGCTGGTATCTGGGTCATAAAGCAGAGCAGTCAGACTTGAAGTACCATTCTGATAGGGGATGCAAACATCCTGCACAGAGACTTAGCCAATTTTACTGCAACACTTGTGTCTAGACCGAATACTACTCAGCTGCAGAGAATGAAACTCTCTCATTTTTAGGATACTGAACGTAACTGCAGAGCACTGTATTAACTGAATTAAAAGACAAATACTGCATATTATGTTTCATATGTGGAAGTCAAAAAGACAATTGTGATAGAGAAAGTATAAACAGATGAGAGATGGTAGATATAAAGCCAGTATTTAAAATTCAGATTTATCAATGCTGATAAGAAAGGGGTGTTATCATGAGGATAGCTTTTGTAATTGGTACCAAAACACACAGGGTGAATGAAACAGTTTCTGGTACTCTGCAGAACATTGTGGTAAGAAGAGCCAGCAACACTGTACTATCACCCATATAAAGATAAGAGAGGCTAAAACACTCCAAATACAGATACAAAGAGATGAAAAGGCAAATTTTCTTGTATTGTTGTTTTATATTCTGCATATGTGCTGAAATATGACTGTCAAATAAAATGATCAGGTATCATGTGCTAATCTAAAACTTTAAAAAAAAGATATGTATGATTCTTGGAGTGGTGCGAGTGGCAGCAATTCAGATCTGTTGAAATGTCAAAACCACTCTACCAGCTCTACCTTCAGACCAGAGATGGTCTCCCCAAGGAACTGAAGAACTTATCTGGATAATAAGATGCTGGACTTTATGCCTGGTAGATGCTTCCAATGAAACAATCTCAACTGAATTTGAACTGTGGTAACGCAACGGGGTGGAGGAATCCACCATGGAGGGGTTAGGGGGTTTGGGGAGGGGTGGGGGGAATCCCATTGCTTATGAAACTGTGTCACATAATGCAATGTAACCAATAAAAAGCATATATTAAAAAAAGATGTAAGAGAGCTACCCCATGATCAACTAAATTTGAACACTCTTATGAAAGGCCATATTACCTGGGAAATTTTGCTTTTATTGGAAGGCACGTTAAAGAACCAATGAATGATGGTGCAAACCTGAAGAAGTGAAAATGTTTAAGGTGGCAGGATTTTGTTTGCATTCTTGATCTGTTAAACTGTCTCTGGAAGCACCAAGTGCGTCTCTTGAGTGTGAGTCCATAAACATCCTTATTCTTTAAGCAATGCTTGAGCACAGACATAAATCACTCAAGGATTGTGTTAATATTCAGACTCTGGTTGGCAAAATAAGTACCACCCATATGACGTCTACATGGAACATGTACTGAGTGACAAGTATTTCAATCACTCTACACTCTTTCCAGCCACATCTGGATTCATACACACAACACCTCTGAACAAAAAAGAGTGTCCAAAAAGTTGGATCTAAGCTAAAGATACTACTGATGAGTGTTAGCAATTTTCCAGCCACACAAATGTGTGCAGTATTCTTGTTGTACAAGAAGATTTTGAGATGATCATGATGTGACATTGCATTTGGGGTCCGTCATGTATACACTATTTTAGCAGAGTTGGGAAATTCTTCAACTTTTCTGGACCGGGATATGTTAGAGGACACATCTATGTCAAATGTTTGATTTGAGGGCTAAATCTGATGAATAGTCTAGAGACGTAAGTGGATTTAAAAAAAAATGTTTGTTTACTATGATGCTGTTGGCAGAATGCGAGTCTACACGTCTTCCCTCCTATCACATCTAACTGGGTTGAAATGGCGATCTATGTGATAGAAGTGGGCAGATGACACTAATCACTATGGATAATTTCCTAGGAACTGAACTGTGACAGCAAATGTTTGTGATGTTGACACAGAAAAATCATAAACAGAACAGAAACTCTAAAAATTTGTTTACATTATACTTGGAAACGAGTTATTATTGTCTTGATCTCTGTTGATTTATTCTAATGAGACAAGGATTTTTCTAATTCATAGACATTCTGCCAAATGGTTGTTAAAATACCAACAAAAGAGGGCCTAACATGGTAGCCTATTGGTTAAAGACCTTGCCTTGTATGTGCTGGGATCCCATATGGGCAATGGTTCAAATCCTGGCTGCTCTACTTCCCATCTAGTTCCTTGCTTGTGGCCTGGAAAAGCAATAGAGCATGCCCCAAATGCCTTGGAACAGTGAACCTGTGTGGGAGATCTGGTGGAGGCTCCTGGCTTCAGATCAGATTAACTCTGTCATTGTGGTGACTTGGGTAGTGAATCAATGGACAGAAGATCTTTCTGTCGCTTTCTCTGTGTAGATCTGATTTCCCAATAAAAATAGAAAAAAAAGTATGTATCAGCAAAAGAAACAAAATTTATGAGTAGGTTAGTGGTCTCTGGCTAAGGCTAAATGTTATCTGGAGGTTATGTAGAGCTTTCCTGTCAACAAACTTGAGTATTTTGATGAGCATAATGCATTCTCAGTGCAGAAACCCTCTTGCAATGATTCTAGAATGTTATCATGCCTCAGGAAGGAATTAACAGATATACTCAAGCTCCTCTGAGCAAACCTTGTCATGGGTTGGAATAATGTGATATTTTGTTCAGAAAAAGAAATTATATTATTGCATATGTTACCCTTATGTTAGACAGTTCACAGAATCTAAATATGGCCTACCATTCACCTCCATATTTAATGAAAAGTTCATTGTAAAAATTATCTGGGAATTTTTGTTTAAATATACTCCTTTCTCAGTATTAACCTAGATTAAATCCTTCTTTCTTTCAGAAGTATTATAAGGTGCAATGGCTGATTAAGAAGGAATGAAATATTGCAATAAAGAACAAATTTAACAATTTAAGTGTTTTTTTTTATTAATTACGTTGGATTATGTGACACAGTTTCATAGGCTCTGGGATTCCCCCAACCCCTCCCTATGCCTTCCTCTCTTGGTGGATTCCTCCACCTAGTTGCAGTAGTACAGTTCAAATTAAGTCTAGATTCTTTCGTTGCAATCATATACCAAGCATAGAGTCCAGCATCTTATTGTCCAGATAAATTCAACAGTTTCTTAGGCAGGCCTTCTTTGGTCTGAAGGTAGAGCTGGCAGAATATCGTCCCTATCAAGTAGAAGCCCCAGCACAACAACATCAACAACAATTTACCACATTATAGAATTAATTGACATAGTATTGAGTAATCAATACGTTATAACAGTGCAAGTTCTTAACCACCTCCTGTGATTACTTCATTGACCCTTCAGTTTTTGTTTGTACTCAGCACCGGCTGCTATACACCTTAAAGTAGTTATAGGGTACCATTCAGCTGTCTTGTGCCTGTTTTCATTTTAGTATTTAGCTGTTTATTGTGTTGACACATAATTTTGCTGAACTTGGTAGATTTTAGGATAGTCTTAAACTGGCTTATAAATCTAACCAGGCCATTGTCTACAGTTGAGGTGCAGAACAGTTTTAGGAGGGGTGTGCAGAGAAATCTTCCATACCCTAGTGAGGAGTAACTACTCTTTGTGTCCTATCTAGTAAGGTATATGTGGATCTACTCTGTTTCCTGTTTGGTTCTAAGCTTTCCTTGTATTTCTTTATCTATCTTATTTATTTATTTATTTATTTATTTATTTATTTATTTATTTATTTGGGGGGGCTCCCATACACTAAGATCAAATCTAAATGGGTGAAAGACTTAAACCTACACCCAGAAACCTTCAAATTCTTGGAATAAAATGTTGGAAACACAATGCAAGATTTAGGTGTAGGCCCTGACTTCCTAAAAAGGACACCAAAACCACTAGCAATCAAGGCCAAAATAAACAAACGGGACTTCATCAAACTAAGAAGCTTCTGTACAGCAAGGTAAACAATCAACAAAGTAAAAAAGCAACCCACAGAATGGGAGAAGATCTTTGCACACTACATAGGTGATAGGGAGCTAATCTCCAGAATATACAAGGATCTCCAGAACAACCAAAACACCAAAAAAAAAAACCAAACCACTCAAGAAACGGGCACGGGAAATGGGCAGACCTTTCACAAAGGAACAAACCCAAATGGCAAACAAACATATGAAAAAATGCTCAAGTTCCTTGGCAATAAGGGAAATCCAAATTAAGAGACAACAATGAGGTACCACCTAATACCAGTAAGGATGGCACATATACAAATTTAAGTTATTTTTAAAATTAATCCATTGGTTAACATCAGACTAACTCAGATTTCCTTTATTTTATAAGATTAAAGAAGAGGGAACTTCACTTTCTGGCCATTTGAAATGGGGTTTAGTGATGACATCTGGCTGTCTACCTCTGGATTTTACAGAAGTTAACAGTTGTAGTTTTGGCTTGGAGATGAAAGCTTAGTGTAGGTGACTCCATTGGTTTTCAGCTTGGTCTGCCAGAGCTTAGTTCAGAAGCATAGAGCAAAACAACGAACTCCTAAAATGGTTATATACTAATGCAAGGAAAGAAGCCTGTGCATTGCACTTGGTAGGAACCAGTAAAATTTTCAGCCGAGCCAGCTTATTAAAAACATCCATTTTAAGTTTCATCTTCTTAATTCTCTCTGTAATACTTACACTGATTACTCTTTTAGGAAACAATAAATTTCCCAGAAAGCCAACTTTAGTCAAATCTTGGGAATGAGTTGGGAGAAATTCAACTGTGTGGAATAACTGAAGGAAGAATGTAATCAAGCTACAACTGTGATACTCTCACATGGGCTTGTGAATAACAGATGATGTTTGTTGCTTTTGATCAATAGCCAGACAAATCCCCAGAACAGAAATTGAAAGAAATAAAGCATTCTTGTTATTATGTGATGGGAAGGAGATTGCTGCCTGTAAGGAAGAAAACTAACAATTCACACATGATTCCTATAGAAGTTATGAATATTCAATAATTCCAAAGACTTGATGCATAATTGTATACACTTGTTTACCTATGCATTTGTTTTTATAGCTGCACTGTATAGTGGAGACTAGTATACAGGGAAATGAAGATATATTGCAGTAGGCATCTCTCAAATAAAAGGAAGATTCCCAATGAAATTGTCAAATATACCTTAATAATCTTATATTAGATTTTTTTTTCATTGTCTAAACCTACAACTCCATGATACACTTAAATACCAAAATGGTAAACTTGTAATTGTTACTAAAATACTATACTACTGTAATAATACAGTGAGAAATGGTGGGTGACAAAAAAGGTGAGAGAAAAGAGGGAAGGGGGTACCACCTATACCCACAAAGCTGTATCATGACAAATAATAACAGAATCAAGATGGCAGAATAGGGTAAGGACACATTTAAACAGATGGAGAAACATTAGTCAGTGTGAAGCAGAGAAGGCACATTCCAGAAAATAGGTGAGGACAGACCAATGGCATAGGGGCACCTAAAGACTGACAGCCATGGAAAAGCAGTGGAGACAACGGGGTGGTGTTGCAGAGACGAGATACCCCAGTGACACTCAGCGAGTGGTGATCTGAACTACATTAGAAGGCTAGAACTCCACCAGCAATCAGGTGGAAAGATGAGTTCACCTGGAGCTCAGAAGGTGAACTCCCACGAAGAACTGCCTGTGCTGCTGGTTTGTTTGACTTGACCAGGAGCAGAGACAGATCGGCAGATCCCAAACAGATAGTGTGGGAACAGCATGGATTCACATCCCAGACCCCCACTGAAAATGAATTGGGTACCATTTTGTGTAGGGAGTCAAAGGCTATGGGACAGGACTGTGCATGAACTACCCTGGGAGCAAATTCATTTCTGGTTGAGTGCATTGCACGTATGTGGCATCCTACAGGGTTCACCTAAAATAGGTCTGGATATCCCCTACTCCTAACAGACAGCAGATCCAGATCTCCAGAAGTGTCATGTCAGGTACCATTTTGTAGAGTGTGGCAAAGACTGTGAGATTGGAGCAACAAGAGCGAGTCATGCATGCAATGAACTGGGCACAAACTCATTTCCAGCTCAATGCATTGCATTGGTCCCACAGGGAAAATAATACCAACTCTGGCATTCTAGTGTTAAAATATGTCTGGGTGGCATACAGACCAAATGGCCAGCAGGTTCCAGCAAGATCAGCACCACCAACAACCTAATTATTTAGGATTCTGGTGTCTTGTTAATCCAAGGAACTGCTTGAATGGGAAATTGGAGAACTGTTGTATAGACAGCAGTGCAGCCTCAGCACGGTATCACAGGAGGTGGAGAGGGGTGAGCCAGGAGATGGAGCTATGCAGACCATGGTAGAAATCTAACTTAAGAATCCAAAACTGGAACTCACTGGAGGGAGTGGCACAAATGACTACAATCAAAGAGCTGTGACTTCTATGTTAACCAGAAGTAACAGTGAGTCTGTATTGAAGAGTATAACCCTTGCCTTAGTTCTGCCAGAAATGGTCTTCTCCATCTCTTGGCTTTAGTTGGAAACCATTTCACTGGAAACAATATGAAAATGAAATAAAACAAATGCATTTGCAAAACTACTTTTAAAATGTTCTGCATTTATATGAGTGGAAGATTAAACATTGCTTACCTGTTTATTGTATAGCTTTTCCTTACCTTATTTGACTGTGAGGAGACATTTTAAAATAAAACAACACTGAAACAGAGAATTTGGAGCATGAGAAAATCTTGGTGTGCATAAATATGTGTGAACAGCTGTGATTAAAATGAGGGTGAGTATATACAATTTCAGTGACATGCTTCATTCCATATTTGGTGACCACATACTGGAAGGCATTTCTTTAATCCAATGTGTCCTAATTCTTCAAAGAATCATAGATATGAAAATCTACCTTCTTACAAAGCAATTTTTTCATTTGATTTTTAGTTGTATTTAGCCTCTAGGGTAAAATTGGGTCCCAGGCAAATGTCTTTCACATTGAAAACTGTATTAAATTAATTGAAAAATAAACATTGATAATAATAAAACAGGAGAAATGATGAACAATAAAAGGTAAATACTTTTTAAATGTTACTGAAATAGACATTCAATAAAAGCACATCTTTCAGACAACATAATTATTTGCATCATAAAAAACCATAGTGGTTGAAATTAAAAATATTAGAAAGCTTTAGTTGAACTTCAGATCAGTCTAAAAAAAAATGTTCACCTTTACAAAATAGGCCAAACATTGCTTTTAAACATCACATCTTACTTTTTTGAAAAAAAAAAAGTATACTATTCTTGGAAGACCTAAAATTGGCCTTACAAGAGGGAGATTCTAGGCCATTTCACATTGAATCCAGTGGAGTGGTGCAGAAGCAATTCCAGAGCACTCTGAAGTGGGAAAAATCAATGATTCCCAGATTTGCAAGTACCAAGTATCCGTAGGTGATGCTTCAATGATACGAGAAGGAATTGAGCCAATTCTTGACATGTTATGGTTTCCTTGTGGCGTTCTCTTATTGTCATAATTCAGATAATCCAGAGGACATTTTAAAAAAAAACAGAAAAACATAGTATCTTGCCCATTTTTTTTTTGAATGTTGTTTGGCTACCGACTTTCAGAGCTTCTGAAAGATCCCTTATGCTTAAAACAGTCTGTCAACAAAGTCAATATTCTCGTCATCACTTTGACTTCGTATCTAGTTTACAGCCTCAGTTACTCCTGCAAGTCAACAAGCACAGGAACTGAAGCACTTCGCGTCTTCAATTCGCATGAAACGGCAAGTGCTACTGGTGGTGAATGTTGGGGCCAGTGAAAAAACAATTCATTTCTAATTCTCATCAAAAGCATTTAAATTAAACAGTAACATGAATTGGGCAGGCACAGAGCATCAAATAGGAACTGGAAAATTAAATAAACCAGGACTCTTCTTTTGCAATGAAAACAAGAATTGATTCTACACTAAGAAAAATAAAAGGACCAAGTGTTTTGATTTTTTGTTTGTTTGTTTGTTTTAAAGAAAGGAAAAAAAACCTTTCTTCACCAAAAGAGCAAAATAGCACTCAGTGGCATCACATCGTTAACAAAATTTCTTTATCTGAAACTATAATTTAATATTTAAGTATCTAATTTACATGTGACAAGGTATCATATTTCAAAAATTAAATTGCAACTAGAAAACCATTAACCACTAAAAACAATACGAAACACAACCCAAGCATTTATAAGAAAGCAATAGCTAGAGTCTGAATTGGAAAAAATGACTCATCATTTTTGGCTCATTAAACAAAGCATCCATTATAATCTGTAAAAGAGCATCTCTTGTAATTCATTGAAAGTTTACCCTCTGCACTATGGGTAACAAGTAAAGATAGTTCCTTGACTGCATATGCACACGTGCGTATATATGTTGCGAGACACACACTTGTGTGCTGACTTAAAGATACTGTATCTACTGATAACTGTGAACTTCGGAAGGTGCTGACATAGTTCTACAGGTCCTTTGATTCATTTAATGATGCCTTTTTAAAAACGGAAATTACGTAAAATACTCTGCTTTTTTATTAACTGAATACTTTTCTTAAGCATAATAATAGACAAGAAAAGAATTGCACTTATTGTAAAGGTACAGGAAAAGTGTTAGATTGCAGCTCAGCCATCAACGATCAGAGACCATAGTACTGATCATCAGTTGTGCATCATATGCAAAGACGATGGTGGCCGTTGAAATTAAAATGAGAGCAACTAGTTACAGAACAAACAGGGGGGGGATAACAGAAGAAAACATGCACTACTCCTACTTTAATGTAAAACTAATTTCTCCCAGGAAACCAACCCTCAGACCTTCCTTATACAAACAGGTTTGGCACCCTTGATAATCACAGTAGATGTGGAATATTTCCATTTTCAAATTCTAGTTCATTGTCTCTGAGTGTGCTGTTCCAGAACCCCTACATTATGACATTCTCTTGCTTAGGTTTCATTGAGCCTCAACATCCCCTTCAGTTCTGTATAAATAGGGTCCATTATTCGTCTTCTTCTGGTTCCTGTGGTAACACAGATATTTCTTCCTTTAAGCAATCACTGAAGAATCTGAGGAGTGTGCTGTACAGATGATACTTGCTTTTCTCTGACACATTGTGACCTTCATCTGGGTAGACCTGAGACAACAGTGAGGAAAGAAGATTTCGAGTTACCAAAGCAGCTACTATTCCCTCAGCATTCATGCTTTTAGCCCTGGTGGCCTAGGACTTTTGGGAAAGAATACCTCTCTTAAATCTCACCTCGTACTAGTCCTAGTTCTTTATGTTATTTTTTGAAAGTATTATAATCGTGGAAATCATGATTTGAAGGCGAACACATTTTGGTAGTTAAGTTCTGTTGACCGAAAGAAAACAGGCATTTCCATGTACGTGTCGACCAAGAAGACCTTGATATTTTCCCGAGCTTGGCGACTTGTAAGTTGCTTTTCTTTTTGACCATACGATGTTGATCCCCGCTCTCCTTGGAGTATTTACTTCATAAAAATTGCCATCATGTATGATTTTTCTGCCTTTTGAAATATTCATAAATTTTCTTCCAGTCTCTTGCCGTTTTTGTGATTTGGGACGTGCTATGCTAATGGACGCAGCAACCCTCTCACTGAGACGAAACCATGCAAGAATTTAACACTCTGATCTACACTCTGTGTGAAGATTGGGGTCTGATCCAAGTTCTAAAACTACTTCTTGTCATGGGGATACAATTTAATTTATTTTCCCAACAGCAAATACAGCTGTTAAATAATTCCTTTTCTTTCATTTCTTTTTTGCTTCAACAAAGTTGAAGGGTCTTGGGATATTGCTTACCCATTTAACATTGCTGGGTTCAAAGAAAAATTTTTTTTGTTACTTTGACATTGTCTTTCCCAACACAGAACTTCCTTAAACATACTCATCAAATATAAGCAAAAATACAATGTTAAGCACCGACTTCTGGGTGGAAGGTCTTTAAATGGTATTTCATTGTTGTCCAATCCAAGTCCCATCTTTGGCAATGCTGCTTTTTGGGGACTCAACATCTGTTTTTTTTTTATATATATATATATCTTCCTTTGTGATTTCTGTCATCCTCAATCCAGTATTTTTGTTTTATACAAGTTGAACTTTTTATTCCTTCAAATACTGAGAAATTTTCATGGCTATTTTTGCATGACTCTTCTAGCAGACTGACATTTCCTTGACAGGATAAGACACGTCTTGTCACCCCTCTAGCACAGTGACCTCTATATCGTGATCATTACCTTACAGTATAAAGTGATAATAATCTGTCATTATAATAAAATGATTAACCATGTGAATGTACACATGTACATGATAATGTCAAGAGTTATATAGTTCCTCATTTTTAAACAAAAATTTCCCTAAGAACTCTTCTTTTCACAGTAAAATAGGAATGGTGCAAAGTGGAAAAGAGGAAAGAGAGAAGAAATAGAAATTGTTCTTTTGCAATTATTCGATATTTATGACACAAGTGGGAACCTTAGGAGAAAAATGCATAATTGAAATGGTTTATGCACTTCACTGGTAACTCACTAGTTGATCCATGCTCTTGGGGTGATTAGGAACAAAGAACACAATCTGGGAAATATGGCAAAGAAAACAAAATATGGATTAACACAAGGCTATGTTCTGTGTCCTAGAAGTGAAGAATTAGAGTGAAATCATGCTCCCGAAAAGCTCACCTGCATAGTATAATTCACTCCAGCTTTTATTAGGTGCTTGATTAATTCTGCTGAATGCTGGAAATGAACTTTTGCTGTAAAAGAAATTCAGATATTTAAAATATTACCCTGATTACTGTCAGCGTTTCTTGGCATTTTTTTCAAGCATATTAAGTTGTTAACTTCATAACCATCTACCCATTTAAAGGATGAATACCTGGCTTTGACAAGAAAGCTATCAGATAAAATGGTAAAACATTGAGAGTCACATAAAAAAATAAAGCTACGTGAATAAACCTTACCAACTGTACAGGTTGGTATTAATATTAACTTTAGTGGACATCATGTGTTATTTCTAATTGCTCCCATATTTTTACTTAATAAAAATTAACATTGTAAATATCTTATCTTGATATGAATACATCAAAACAGTTATTATTATTTTTAAAGGAGGGAACAGGAGGACGTGGGCTGGGACAACAGCCTACAGCACCCGGTATTCCCAAGCAGTCTCCCATGCAAGTATTAACCAGAGCCAATCCTGTTTAGCTTCAGAGATCAGATTAGATCAGGCAAGTTCAGGGTGGTATGACCATAGACCAGAACAGTTACGTTTTATTGTGGATTTGTGGAGCCCAGTCCCAGTTGGATACTGGCCTCCTGTTTTGTCATTTTAAATTAGAAAAGAAAAACCAATGTTGAGACTGCACATCTCTTTACTTGAATTAAATATTTAATGCGGAGTTACCCATTATTTCTGTTTCTATGCATCTTTCTTCTGTGGAATCTAAGTTCTAAAACATTGAAATATATATTATGAAAGCTTGTTTTTGATGACAACGTTGGCCTAATGGGCTTTGAAAACTTGGGTACACAGCCAGCTGCTTATATGCAGCTTGGATAACTGGATGCTTAATTCCTTCTGTCTGAACATCTTACAATTTTTGTAAAAACTTGTTTTTTTAAGGTTGATTTTTTATTTTTATTGGAAAGGCAGATTAACAGAGAGAAGGAGATAAAGACAAAAAGATCTTCCATCCCCTGGTTCACTTTCCAAGTGGCTACAACAGATGGAGCTGGGCCTATCTAAAGCCAGAAGCCAGGAGCCAGGAGCTTCTTCCAGGTCTCCCATGTGGATTCAGGGATCAGGCTTTAGACTGCCCTCTACTGCCTTTCCAGGCCACAAGCAAGGAGCTGGGTGGGAAATGGGGCAGCTGGAACATGAACTGGCACCCACATGGGATTCTGGTGAGAACAAGACAAGAATTTAGCCACTGAGCCAGGCCCTCTCTAAGTACTTTTTAAGCTAACGTTTTTAACTATCTTTATGAAACTAGGACATAGTTATCAATGCTTTAAACATCTTCAGTGCTGTAAATTTATCATACTGAATGCTCACACCACACATTAGAAGATTCATGATTTGTTTAGATCTTTTAAAAATATACACATAATCTTTTTCAACATCTTTGCTATTGTACTTAATGGGAAAATTAGCATGTCAGCCCTAAGCAACTAAAATTGCTCGGTATGTAGATGGAAGCTATCAAAAATGGTAATAAACCAGAAAGAGGTGTTAAATAAAATTATTCCTTACACAGCTCATTTGTTTATCATTAAAAAACAGAAAAGATTGCATCATTTCTCTCTGTTGCTAGGAAAGTAAATAAATGGATGGATTTATTTTTGAGACACCTCTGTTTCTACTATTATTTTCTAGTATAAAACCTGTTTATATTTGCCATTTGTCTCCTTTCTGTAAATAAACACGGAGTTCCAAAGTCTGATTATGTGAATGAACTCACTTGCTGGCATTTTTGGAAGAAAGTGCCAAGAGTTATAGTATTTGCAAGGATTATGTGTAAGCCTATAATCCACCAGGTGCCTGTGGGGTGTGGCGTTTGCCAGCTTCTGTCTGAGCAGAGCTATGCTCCCCTCTATGTCCCTCCCTACACATTTGCAGGTGTTTCCTCTGCTGTCATGGGTTGAAGTTTGGTTTGCATTTTGACTGCTGGACTGGGACCCATGAGTAAGGCAGGAACAGCATGATTTAACCTAATACCTATAATGTATTGATAGATTCCACATAGCATTACTTTATTCCAGGGTGATGCCTATGTGTAAAATAATTTAACACTGAATATATTTGAGTATTCACTTGATGATTCAGAGCACACTTAGTAAAAAACGGTACTTGGATTGCAATCTCCTTTCTTCTAATTAATAGATGATGCATTTCTATAAGTTATATAAGTTCCTAGTATTTCTTTTCTCCATCAATTAAATAAGAAGTATATCCACTGGACCATATTTTTATCAACAAGTTAATACGACATGTTTTAGCACATTTTCTGACATACAGTAACTGCTAGTCATCAGTGTTACTATTGGCTTATATACAAGGTGTTAATACTTTAGAGAAATGTTTTAATATTCCTCAGAAGTGTTAAGCTCTCTTTTATCACATTTCACCCAACAATTCCACTGGGACATTTAAACAGGTTTTTGTTGTTGTTGTTGTTGTTGTTTTTTCCATTGATATAATATCTTAAATTACATGGTAATCAAAAGCTTAATATTCAAATCAATAAAGAATTCAACATATTAAATGTAAAAAGGTCACAGATGGAGTATAACTATACATTAGCTATAACATAATAAATAACTATAACAATAATAAAAGGAAAATATGTCAAATTCACTTCTTTACAGTAAAATTTAAAATAGTGATATGTTGGGCCTGGCGCAATAGTGTAGCAATTCAAGTCCTCGCCTTGAATGCACCAGAATCCCATATGGGTTCTAATCCCAGTGGCCCTGCTTCCCATCCAGCTCCCTGCCTGTGGCCTGGAATGCAGTCGAGGACAGTCCAAAGTTTTGGGACTGTGGACCCACATGGGAGACCTGGAAGAAGTTCTGAGCTCCCTGCTTAAGACTGGCTCAGCTCCAGCCGCTGTGGCCATCCAGCCGCTGTGGCCACTTGGGGAGTGAACCATTGAATGGAAGACCTTCCTCTCTGTCCCTTCCTCCTCTCTGTATATCCACCTTTCCAATAAAAATAAATAAATCTTAAAAAAATAAGTGATATGTTAAAAATATAAATTTTAATTTTTTTAAAAAAAGATTTAAAATGAAACCTGACAAAACACTCTAAAGCAAACCGATATCCATAGGTATTTATTCTATTCTTAAGAATTTTATATGCCTATATGTATATGTGTATGTATATTAAATGCACATAGCTGTACCTGAAAATATTGCGGATAACAATGAACAGCTGCTGCTGATTCTAACTTTGCCATAACAATTTTTCAAATGCATGCAGAGTTTTTACAATATTCATTTGTGTGAAATGATCAAGATGATAAATCAATCAGTACTGATGTAAGTTCTAATGTTACCATGACTTGATTCATTCAAAATTTGATTGGATTTGAAGGGATATGGTTTTAGCTATAAGACTTTTAGTGACTTTCTCTGTAAAATATCAGAAACACTGAGAGAAAGTAGACTAACAATTTTTTTAACATCTATGAATCATTGATTTAGGACTATTGTGCTTCATTTATAAATAACCTCATATCTTTTTTTTTTTATTAAAGTTGAGTCTTCTTGCCTATGAATGAGTCTATAAATAAATAACCTACTGCTTAATATATCATAAGGGGTTTAAGAAATGTATAAATTCTTTCAGTTTCAAATGATCCTGTGAATCTTCTAAAATGGATTAGTCATTACTAGTATCATCAGCTATATCCATTTCCATGGTTGAAATGGGAGAAAATAAGAGATATTATGAGATGGCCTGGAAAAAATATTTTCGTTTTTACTTAACCAAAATATAGACTTTAACTAAAATCCCTTCTCTGTTTTGACCCATTCATTACTTTTCAATGTTCCACGTTGGTTTTGTGGCCATTTAAATATAAATAAATGAAAATGAACTGAATTAAGTTAAAATCCATGCTCCGAGTCCTCTGTCCCACTATGGGTGGCCACAGGTGATCTGTACTGTGTACAACAGCACAGAGAAAGTATTCACAATGTAACTGGGAGTTTCATTAGCAGGTTGAGCCCTGAACTCCTTCTTCCCACTCCTAGGATGCAACTGATCCCTCACGTCACTTTCTGCTCTCTTCCCCAGAGGGCTTACAGGGACACCTGTAAGCAAGTGCTCAGATGTATCCCATTGTAACTGGTTCAAATGCATCAAAGAACAGCAGAAAACATCATACTCACTGTCAGCAGTACCATGAATTATTAATATATTCTCCTCTTTTAAGCCGTGTATATTATGTAACACACTGGTCGCCTATAAAAGAAAACACAAATATCTGTATCCACACATCTCTAAAAGTAATCGGACCAAACTTTTAGAACAAATGAGCTCTCTGATTCACTTAGTTACCTGGTACATGGTTTCTTCCTTCGATGGCAGACCAAGGTATCGTTCAGAGAAAGCTGAAGCTGTGCCCCAAGGAAACAGAAATTTAAACATGAACTAAAAAGCATGTGATTAACATATTTCATTATTTAGAGTTGACATTTCACTCACATTTGTCACACTCTGGTGAAATCAGCTGAATCAAGGAGGTGCTAAGCAGCTCAAAAATAGCCTAACACATGATGCGTGAACTCAATGGCACCTCTGTGCCTTCAGTTGTTATTTAATACAAATCACTCTGCAATCTTAGGTTAGTCTAAGAATTACTTACCGTACAATTTCAGGTCCGTGATGGGTGCAACCACAGCTCCACATTTAAACAACTTCTCATCTGATTTTAAGATCATCGATGCAATATAGCCACCATACCCCTGGCCAAAAAGGACCGAACAAAGAATTATAACACTTCTGGAGACATTTTTTGTTGATGTACCTACCAGAAAGTCTCAATGCGATGCAGTTTGAATAAAAAAAGACTGTACCAGAACCAGATTCACAGAAGAATTGGAACAGTTTGTTATATTTTTATACAATGTGTTGTTTCAAGTAAAACACAAAATTCATTACATATTTACAAATTTCAAATAGTTGACCCATGACTGTGTGCTGCGTATCTAGGAACTGCTTCAACTTCATTTTTGAATCAAGTAAATTGAAGCTAGGGAAATAAAGTACTCATTCAATCAGACATTAAGTTTTAGAAAAAAATTAACTAAGCTGTTATTTTTAAAATGAAATGCTTCAATGATAGTGATCATATGGAGTTCACAAAGAATAAATTATGTTTAAAAGCTCACCACAAATATCGATCCTGTTTTCAACCCTGACTAGAGGAGACAAGAATATGCTTTTAAGACATAAAGGTTGTGTCGAGTTAGATATTTTGAGAAAGTGAAGGCACAGAAAGTTCTGGAGGCAAGAGAAAACTAACTCTAGGAGGGGCTTTTCCTACTGTAGGACTACCTCTCTCCTCACCCATTGAATCGCCTCTCCGTGAAATGCTCTGGGTATATGCAGGATAAACCTCATTCTTGTCTAGTGTGTCTTTCTCAAAATGTTTCAATGACCTTTCTTCCCCACACACTGTTGTGTTTTAGAGATGGTGTCAGGTAGACCAGGAGTCTACAATCCTGTGTTGCTGCTAGCTGATGGAGAGGAGATCAGCAAGCTGCTGCCTGTAGGCCTCAAGCATTTCCCACAGGAAGACTACTCCCCAAGGGAAGGATGCTTTGTGCCTCCTGGGAGATACCTGTCATTGTTCTGGTTTCTGTTCTAGCAGGATCAGGCTCCGGATTATAATCTTGTTGTTTTGAGACAGCCTGACTTGGGTATCCAAAGAATGGCCTGTTATATTTAAATAACCCAAGTTATTATCTTCACATATTTTTCAAAGCTGGATTATCTCCTGGAAATACACATAGTGTCACCAAAAGAGGGAAGATCTTAGAACCATTTATCTTAACTTGAAAATAATTTGCTAGGCATAACTAGAGGAGCATTAGATCAGCAGAAAATGGAAAGCACAGAAATAAATGTAAATACCAGAGACATTTCGGATGTTCTTGTCAAACAGATTTTTAAAACTTGAAAATTGTAATAATTTTGTGAGATGATGGATATACTAATTTGCTATACTTCAATGTGTCACATATATTCACAGGATATCATTTATACACCTTAAATATACACAGTAAAGAAAATGAGAATCTTTTTTTTAAAGATTCATTTGTTTATATTTCAAAGCCGGATTTTAAAGAGAGAGAGAGAGAGAGATTGAGAGAAGATCTTCCATCTGCTGGTTCACTCCTCAAATGATTGCCAGGGCCAGAGATGAGTTAATCCAAAGCCAGGAGCCAGGAGTTTCCTCTGGGTATTTGATATGAAAGCAAGGACCTGGGAACTTGGGCCATCCTCTGCTGTTTTCCCAGGCCATAAGCAGAGAACTGAATAAGAAGTGGAGCAGCGAGGAAACAAACTGGTGACCAAAAGGAATGTTGTGATACTGAACCAGAGCAAAAACACTGCATTTTTGAAAAACTTGGAGATGCCTATTCTTGCTGGAACATATCTTGAATAACAAGCTCTCACAGCATAATCCCAGAATAAAGATGCCTGCTAGAAATACCTTCCACATTTTTATTAGAATTGCCTAGATGAACAAAGCTTAACAAACATATGCAAAGCCTTCCCAAACCCACAGACAATTTAATCAAAATCTTTTGGGACTGGGCATTGAATCCACCTTACCATGTGGTTCCACCTGAACTGGAATAGAATTACTGCTACTACTCAAGGGTTATAGCTAGATTTTTTTTAATCACATGCATTTGAGATTTAAACAGTCTGAATACTCTATAAAGCCAAATAAGAATGAAAATGAATACAATCCATTCTGTATCACTTAAAAATTCAAATGCTGCTTTTAATTTGATATGTTTTTAAACAAATAACATTTACTCTTCAAAGAAAATTAACAATGGATTGAATTAGAATAACCGAATTTTTATCACACACATTCCTCTTAACCTTTTTATAACTATACACTAAGTGCAAAAAATCATTAAAGAATTCTTGGGAATTATAGATTTATATAGGGCAAGGATGATCAGTATGTTGTAGGTGCACAAAAATGGTAATTTTAATGATCAAAATAATTCATCCATTGGAGTAAAAAATTTAGAGGTTTTCATACTGGCATCACAGTCAATTAGGGACAGATTTTACTTGATCAAAATTATTTGATAGTCCATTTTAATTGTGTGGGCATTGTGTAAGTTTTATGTGACTCAATTTTTTTGTTATTGCAATTGTTTAGTCATTTCTACTTGTCAGATAAGATCATATTATTATAAGACCTCATTTAGTAAATATAAAGAATAGCTATGATTTCTTTAATACATGATAATTTCCTGAAAATGATGGAAGAAATAAAAAACATAATCAAAGACAAGAACACAGGCTAAATACAATGAATATATCTGTAACTAAGCATATCTTGGAGAAATTACAGAGCACAAAATAAAAAAAACAATATTTTGAAAACTTTTAAAGTCTCTAAATTACTATCATTTTTTCCTAGTTGACTGATGGATTCAGTACAATTCATAGCAAATACAAGTCGAACTAGCTAGCTTATGAGCTGGGGTGTTGATGGGCTGAGCTAGGTGTGACCATGGAACCTGCCATCACTTACAGGTAAAGGAACCAACAACAGTCTGGGCAGGTCAAGGCAGCAGCACCTGAATGTGCATCCTAAAACAGGATGTGAGGTGGGCTGAGCTGCAACTGGAAGGGGGCAGACTAGGCAGGCCTGAGCAAACCTTAGCTCACAAGAAGAACAGAAATCAGGATGGAGCACAGATCATGCTGAGCTAGGCTCTTACACTGATTGCTCTGCATGAGCTAGGAATACCAGGCCACAGCATTGAAGGCAAAGGTTCAGACAGCTGAGGGACTAAGCCCTGCATCACAGCAACCACTGGCATGCATGTAATCTAGGGCTGGAAATAGACCCAGGTGGGGAGCTGTGAAAGTACACCCTTGCTGGGTTGTGGTTCGCACTGGTGAGTGTGGGGACCAGAGTGGGGGGTGTGTTCTGGTCTGAATATGGCTGTAATCTCCCTTGGCACAAGTGTGAACTCTGGCTGGGCACACCTAACCAGGCCAGACTCCAGCACCATCTGGGGCTCTGGAGAACCTGGGTAGATATAAGACAGACTAGGCTAGGTCTCTGCCCCTACTGAGCAATGTCTGGGGATGGACAAGCCTTGCCTGGGCTGAAACATCCAACACTAAGAACCAGAATGGATAGAAGGCCAGCAAGAAGAGGCCACTGCTCCTGTCAGGACAAGAGGTGGACTAAGTAGGGCTGACCCATGGAACCACCAGTATTCGCAAGATCTGGCAATGGGAGAGGTTCTGATGCAGGAGCCTGGGCATCTCTTCTGGCAGGACACAGTCCTTGCAGGTAAGCACAAGAACCATGAGAGGGAGCCACCCTGACCAGCAAAGAGAAAGATAACCACTGGGATATATTTGGCATAGGTCGGGGGCAGACCAGGTTGAACCAGTTCACATCACCTGCTGGTGAATCCAAACACCAGAATAGAGTCAGGTAAGCTTTGGTGGCAACACAAACCAGTGCACATTATGGAATGCCAAGGTGAGGTGAGTTGTAACAGATGTGGCCACAGTGCCCATCCAGCACATGTGAAAACCAGGGAGGGATGAGACAAAGCTAGCAGGGGGAATGTGGGCTACCCTGCTGGACAGCCACTCCCACTGGAGATCGTGAGCTGGGATGGGGGCAGACCAGGCCAGACAGGGCTATGACACCTGTGGGCCTCATGTGAGCTAGATCAGGGAAAAGCCAGGCTAGGCTGACTGCTCTGACTGGTGTAAGCATAAGTTAGAGTGGGTGAGGGGTGGTTGGACTTTGCTACAGCATCAGCTGGCAGAGGCTGGCAATGGGGAGCTAATTCTGACAAGTTAAACAGCAGAACCACCTGGAGAGTGCATAACCTGGGAGAGGGAGTGGCCTAGTAGGGAAGTAGTGGGCATGTCACTCTTGGGTTACCACTCCCACTGGAGAGCATGAAAACCAGGATTGGGGCAGGGGTGGCTAGACAGAAAGGCAACTGCCAGTAGGTGTGTGGGCTGGATAGTAGGGCAGGTTGGGTTGAACTAGGCTTCAATGCCCATTGACATGTACGAGAGCTAAATGGGATGTGGGACAAACTGAACAAGTCTTCAGTACATACTGGCACGCATGGGAACCAGGATAGTGGGCAGGCCTGGTGGAAGTTACGGGGAGTCGCCCCAAGTAGGCTGCAGCTCCCACTGAAACAACCATTGGTTCCCATGAAAGACAAGGCTAGAAACAGAATGGACCCAGCAATTGAAAGGACCAGCATGTGCATAAGCTGATTGGAGCGACAGACTGTGCCAGACCCTTCACTGGCAAGCACACACAGAATCAGGTCTGGGATCACCTCCAACTGAACTGAGATCCCTCCAACTGAACTGTTGATCTCAGAAGCCCAACCATGAAGAGATTATGTCAGCCAGTGGATTCTGAAGAGGTTTCATTGTGCGTGGAACCGCAAGATTGGCAGCAATTCAGAACTGTTGAACTATCCAAACTGCATGAGCAGGACCCTCGGAGCATGCCCCACACTGGGGACCTGGGATGGGTGGGAGGCTGGGTGGGGCTTCTCCCTTTGTTTCTCTCCCTACTACAGATACAGGGAAATAAAATGATATTAGTGTGGAAACAATGGTCTTACCTACTATCCTGTAACCCTTGACCCTTTGTGCCCTAATCAACTAAGTAAGATTATCAAAATAAAAATATATGAAAAATAAAAAATACTATGAAAGTCTCTAAATTACTATCATTAGTTCTAGTTGACTGATGGCTTCAGTACAATTCATATCAAAGTCTCTTGTTTTTCTAGAAATTACACATAGAACGACTATTTTACCTCAAGATAATGAGTTGCTTTTATAATGTGTCAGTGATTTCTCAAATAGCAAAAAGAAATGGGGATTCTTGTACGTCTGTGCTCAGAACATGTGCCTTCTGGATTAGGAAATGTGACGCGGCAGTTTCTGGTGAACAACTGGCTTACACAATAAATCTTTTTTGTGTTACAAAAAGCATATAGTATGATAATAAGTATATGCAAAATGCTCAGTTTTCTAAACCAGTGAATTATAAATGAAAATAACAACAAATATTTGTATTCAGCACAAAACTGTTTAAATAGCAGGCTGACAATGCTAAAGCTACGTGCATGAAACACATCTGGAACATTTATAAGTTGCTGCTTTTAAAAATAAAATGTTTAAAGGTTTTACAAAAAAATCTTTGGCAATTCCTTGGAGAAATAAGCAGGCACTTAATATATGCTGTCATATTCACACTAATCACCAACAAGATGTTCCAGATAGTATTTCATTAACAAATGACTGTACGCGTACTAGTAATTAAACCATTGGACTAGACAGAAACATAGTACAATTAGGAATGCAATGATATATGTACACATAGAAATATACATGCAATGTGTATATGTGGAAAAATAAATACATAGATGGGTTTAGTACTTATACTATTTACCTTTCCAAAAATGCTTAATCTTTTGGGATCAATGTATGGCTGTTTCAGCAAAAATCTGCAAGGAGAAAGAAAGAAATTCTAGCTCCACATTCTTGAGTCAGAAACAAGTGTTGATTTATTTTGGCACTCACAAAATGTTCAATTAGAAATTCTCTATTGACTATGGTTATATTCCTATAGAAGGGTAGTATATTCCAAAATTTTACTATTCAAAGGGATAGTCCAGGAATTTACTATCTCCTAAGAGCATATTATGAAAGCAAAATATTGGCCTCATTTCTGACCTTTCATGCCAACATTGACATTTGAACAGTACCCCCACTCTTTTCTACATACTCTTGCAAAAGGCCTTCTAGCTTAGCTGAATCATTCTTTCAGCTTACTGTGGCTATAATATCTTTGAAATTATTACAATTGTACCTAACTGAGGAAAAGAATTGGAGTTTTTTAACTATTGCAAGCAAATAGCATAGTGGTATAATTTGAGACCCATATTTATAAGTCCAACGTGAATTCCAAAGAAAACCTGATAATCTACTGATCATAGCACTGAACTTGAGGGTAATGAGAAAAACATACTAAACAATCTAGCCAACTGATTAGCACTCAAACAGCAGTTCTGAGTCAGGAAAAGTAGCATTAAATGTTACACACCTAGATTCTGTAATTACAGGAAAAAAATAATAGAAACATGTTTACCCACTTACTTCACAGCTGCTATCTGGTCTCTTACTTCCACTGAACCCAACTTCCGATGAATCTCCTGCAAAATTTTCAGGCCCTGGAATCCACTTCCTCTGCCATCAAATCTTGCCACAATAACGTTATCTGTGTCGATGAGCACAGAATCCCAGTCAATGTGGAACTTGTCAGTAACCAGCTGGTCTCCAGGCTCTTCATCCCTGCAATTATCAAAACATTGGATCCAAACAAGAACAACTGATGACCTAGCGGAAATGTTGGCCTTCATGCTTATTAGTTGTCCAAACTTATAGAAACGACTTCTGGTAACTACTATAATTTTGTGAATTCTTGAGACTCGGAAGGGAAAGAAACATGACTTTCTCCTGTAAGATTTTAAAATGGAAAATTCACTGAATGAAATGAAAGTATGCCTTCAAAAGTGCAGAGAGGAAATTAGTTTATTTCATTTTTTAAAGTGAAAAATGAAGAAATTGCATGACACTTTGCAAAGTCATTTCTAAATAATGATTGTCAAGTTGATAGACAGGTCTATCTTTATTGGACTTCCTCCAGATACAGTGTTTTAAAATTGTCCTGCAAATGGTTTACAAGGGTTGAAGGGTCTTAGAGGCAGCAGAATCAGTTACAGAAAGTTCATAACCATTTAATAGGAAAAGCACAACTTTAATGATGTTTGGATTCAAAAAGAAATGCCACATTCATACTGCCTTAATTTGTTTTTCCTTTTCATTGTGGATTTGTAACTCAGAAAATCTTCAGCAAACAGTGAGAGGCTTTTTTTATCACTAAAATTGACAGCACAAAAGGAAGGAAAAACATATCGTTTGAAAAAAAATGGTAAAGGCAGATGTAACAGGGATATGTGAATTATAAACCACACATTGTCAGAGAACAGAGGCAGTGAAATTTAGAAATTTCAGACATAGGAAACATTTATTGCACTTCCTGAAATAAATAAATCTGAAAAAAATACTCTCATGAGATTACATAGATTACTAAATTTACTACCTAGTTTTAGCTCAAATATGTAGGCACCCTTGAGATGGATTTGAAGAGTATCAATACATTTCATCCTGTGTTACATTTGAGAAATCCCACCCTGCTCTATCATCAAAGTAGAAACACAAAATTCTCTTGCCTTTAAGTAGATGCAAATGTTTACCTAGATGCATCAGTACAGAAACCTATTCCCCTCAACAAGCTCTGCTTTTAGACTCACTAAAGCAAACTAAATCTAAACCACATATTTTCCACATGTAACTCCAGGTCTAATGGTGCTCCCATAGAATTTTTATGTCGAATCTGTAACCCTCAGTAATTTGTAACGTGATTTGGAGACAGGGCTTCTAAAGAGGTAATCGAGGTCAAAAAGGCGTCATGAAAATTGGCCCACATGCACTCTGACTCTCCCTATGAGACAAATTTGTATGAATAAGAGATCCTGAAGGTGAGCATAAAAATAAATGATCGTTTAAAGAGAAAGAGGGTGCACCTCTACAATTTAGGGAGAGAAGGTTAGAGAGAAATCAACTCCATTGCTTTTTCGTTGTTGACTTGAATTCACGAAAGCATGAGAAATGCAATGATATTTTGTTACGCAGTCCTAAGCACTCTAATACACATGCCTTTGTGATCCAGGCACTTAAGATCTATTGTCTCTTTGACTTTAAAATACCTACATGTAATTCATACTTCTGGAAAGCAAGTTAACTGTTCTGTGGTTTCTTACAATATTACAACTAACCAAACGGTGCCGTGGAGATTATATAACCCTATTCCCTTTGATTGCTGCCTACATCACACATTAATGGTGATTTTATGACTCAAATCTAGATCTGACTTGTCCCTGTAATGTGATAGCAATCTTAGCTTGTGTAGGCATGCATATGCATAATTGACTTTAGTTATGCAAACAAGTCTTGATCAGTAATTGGAAACTGCACATATATGCATGTTCTAACCTGGACTTTTAATTGCCTTTACAGAATGAAGGCTTCAGTTGCTATTTAATTCATTGGTTAGGTGACTCTGATATAGCTGTATAACAAATGGAAATTATGATGAACCACTGGGCCTGGGGAAGTTACTGGGATATGCAGGACACAGTCAGTGCTTGTTGAACTAGACCCTTTCTAGGAAAACAGACTCAAGTGAAGTTTAAATCAAAAAGACTTGGGAGCTTATATAATGATAATATATTTTAAAGTTTGAAGATTTATTCCAAATGTTATGATTCACAGAGGAAAAGGTAGCAAAGACTAGCTTTAATTCCTAATACTCAGTGAGTTAAAATATCAAAGTTGGATTGTCCATTTCACACATTACAGAAGTAAGACTCTAAGACTCGGTTCTCTTGCCTACAAATGATACAATATTATCACCTCCCTTGGATGGATTTTTGTCAACATTGAATGGCATCATGTTTTAAAAATGACTGATGAAAAGGAGTATAAAAATTACTAAATTTATATAATAGCAACTACTTTTACTATTGTATTTGAAATCAAATTTGTTTCCAGTGAGCATATTTCAAAAGGAAGAACAAGATTTAATTAGTTGCACAGAAATTAAACTGACATTACATGTGGATAAAATGCAGGTGATATGGTATATGCACTACCACATCAGAGAGTCCCATTTCGTAAGTGCACTAGTGACTCCTAAAGCTTAACAATAACATAAAATGTAAAATTAATGGACCCAAGAGTATGGTTAGTACAATGTCATTATCTTTAAAGGAAAAAGTGCCTAGCTCATAGCTGTTAAATCTAAAAAAAAAATGCAAATGAGTCAGACTTTTCATAACAGGTCAATAAAATATGATCAAATATAACTTAAAATACACTGCATTTTCCAAAATTGTGATCAGTAAAAAAATTACCGTGTTGTGACTCATGGTTACAACATTTAGAGGCCAATATGAACTTCACTCCACAGAGTTCTTTTAATCAGTACTTTCTAAATGTATGTATTCAAATACTTTATTTTAATGACAAGGAAGAACACAGATGAACAGCGTGATCTCATATCTGTCCATTGTTTTACTCTACAAATGTGACCAAAAGCTGTGGGTGGATCAAGCTGAAGCCAGAAGCCACACCTTTCACATGGGAGGAAGGACTCTTCCATCACCCAGGGATGCATTTCTAAAAAACCAGATTCAGGAATGGAGGCAAGATATTATACTACCTTTACACTGGTGTTTTAAAAGTCAACCTTTGAGGAAAAAATGGCCGACCATGAAGGGTTGATGTAGGGGGGAAGGCAGAGAGAGAGGGCCAAAAAGTGCCAGAGGAAGGAGCAAGTATAGTTGAAACTAGTATAAACAGGTGTGCGAACCTCCCAGGACACTGCGGAATCAACAAGATCCACGCAGTCTGGAGAATCAGCCAAAAATAACAACAACAAAAAGACCAAGGCAGCGTCCGCAGCTTGTCGCTTGTCGGCTCAAAAGCGGTGAGTTGGGAACTCAGCAGGGGAAAGGCCAGCGGGAGTTTTAACTGGAGGATACAGAGGCAACTTTGGGAGGTCGTTGCACAAAGCTCCTCCAGTGGTGGCTAGAAGCTGCAGGAGTGCTGAAACCTCTAGCACTGGTAGCGACATTAATAAACTTGGCGGGACCCAGGCAAAGACAGAGACGGTTAACTAACACATATTCGCCCATAACAAAACGCCACGGTACCGGGAGGACGCTAGGACCCTGAAGTGCAGTAGCTGGCAGCTGAGGCAGCAAGGGTGAAATTCCCAGGATCACAGCAAATCTAAATTCTGGGCCAACCAAGTCCAGGGGAAAGAGGCGGTGGAGTGGGTATGCCAGATCCCGTGCCTGAGACCAAACAAACAAAGCAACAACAACAACAGCAAAAACAAACAAACAAACAAACAAACAAAAAACAAGAGACAAGGCTCCTAGGCTCTGAAACCTGAGGCCCTGAAACCTGAAACCCAGAAGGGAAACAGAAAAACAAAAACTCCCTGGTCCAGAAGGAAAACAAAAACTTAGGCCAGCAAGACCAGAGGCCACCCACTAGGTTGCAACAGAGGTCAAGGGTGAGAATCCAGCAACACCTTGGGCCACAAGTATGAGACGAAATAGGAGAGTTAGTGAGGTAGACATAGCTTGCTCCACCCCAAAAAGCCACCATAAAGCCTGGTCAATTGCAGAGATTACAGATGAAGAAATTTAAGACGTCTCTGATAAGGGATTCAGAAAAATAATTATAAAACTCTTCAGAGACAATGAAAAACGATGGGACGAGCTCAAAGATTTTAAAAACCACATAATCACAGAAACAAAATTACTCAAAAACGAGATCCTAGACTTGAAGAACAAAGTTGAGAGCTTAGCCAACAGAATTACAGCAGCAGAAGACAGGATATCCGACTTAGAAGATTCCCAGAATGAAAGCAGGCAGATTATTAACCAACTAGAGTCACAACTACACAAGGCGGCCAAGACGATCCAGGAGATGAATGACAACATCAAGAAGTCAAATATCAGAATCATGGGGCTCCCAGAAGGAGTGGAAAGAGAGACAGGCATACAACCAGTACTTGAGGAAATTATGCAGGAGAACTTCCAAAATACCTGGAACATGAACCCAATCCAAATTCAGGAAGGCCAGAGGACTCCCCACAGGGTTGACCCAAAACGATCCTCCCCAAGACACATGGTAATCAAGTTACCCTCCAATGAATACAAAGAAAGAATCCTAAGGTTAGCACGAACCAAAGAGAAGCTTACATTTAGGGGCAGGACTATCAGAATCACTGCCGACTTCTCAGAACAGACGCTCCAGGCAAGAAGGGAGTGGAACAAAATCTTTCAAGTACTGAAAGAGAACAACTGTCAACCAAGAATACTCTACCCAGCAAAGATTTCATTTGTATACGAGAACGAAACTAGATACTTCCACAGCAAAGAGAAATTAGAAGAATATGTCAACACAAAACCAACTCTACAAAATCTCCTTAGAAATGCGCTACTCCCAGAGGAAAAGGAAGCAAGCCATAAGCAAGGATGGCAATCTGGGAGATCTCAATAAAGTCAATCCACAGAAACGACAATCAATTACCAACAACCTCAAAAACACAGGATATGGCACAGCAAAATCATAATTCCTCAATATTAACCCTCAACACAAATGGCTTAAATTCATCACTCAAAAGGCACCGATTAGTAGACTGGGTTAAAAATCAGGACCCAACTATATGCTGCTTGTAAGAAACACATCTAACCAGAAGAAACTTTAGGAAACTAAAAGTGAAAGGGTAGAAACAAATATTCCATGCCAATGGACGAGAAAAAAAGGCTGGTGTGGCAGTCCTATTCTCAGATGTTATGGACTTCAAAGTAACAAACGTCAAAAAGGACAGGGAAGGGCAGTACATCTTCTTGAAAGGGAGGATCCAACAAGAACCAATCGCCATTCTTAACATTTATGCTCCTAGCCCGGATGCACCTAGCTACGTGAAACAACTACTTTTGGACTTAAAGGGAGACATAGATGAACATACGATAATTCTGGGAGATCTGAATACCCCACTAACACCAATAGATAGATCAACGCAGCAAAAGCTCAACAGGGAAGCCACAGAACTCACACAAACAATAGAACAACTGGACCTAGTAGACATCTATAGAATATTTCATCCTAAGGGCACAGACTACACCTTCTTCTCAGCAGTGCATGGCACCTTCTCCAGGATAGACCACATAATAGGACACAAAGCAAGTTTAACTAACTACAAAAATATCAGAATCATACCATGTACCTTCTCAGACCATCACGGAGTGAAACTGGAAATCAACAACTCAAAATGTCCCAGGAAACACGTAAACTCCTGGAGGCTGAACAATATGCTATTAAACAAACAATGGGTCAGAGAAGAAATTAAAGATGAGATCAAAAAATTTATGGAAACCAACGAAAACCCAGATACAAAAGTCCAAAACTTATGGTATACTGCCAAAGCGGTGTTACATGATAAGTTTATTGCAATTGGCGTGCACATCAAAGCCCAAGAAAGGCAACAAATGCAGGAATTAAGCACATACCTCTAGGAACTGGCAAAGCAACAGCAGAAGGACCCCACAAACAAGAGGAAACAAGAAATTATCAAAACAAGACAAGAACTAAATGAGAAAGAAATTAAAAAAACCATTCAGAAAATAAATGAATCAAAAAGCCGGTTCTTTGAGAGGATAAACAAAATAGATACCCCACTGACCCGATTGACAAAGAAAAACAAGACAAAGCAAGAATCAGCAGCATCAAAGATGAAAAAGGCAACATAACAGCAGACACTACTACCATTAAGGAAATAATTAGAAATTATTACAAAGAACTATACGCCAACAAATCCAATAACCACATGGAAATGGAAAGATTCCTAGACTCCCACCACTTACCAAAACTCACCCCAGAAGCAACAGAAGACCTGAATAAACCCATTACCGAATCAGAGATAGAATCAGTGATTAAAGAGCTCCCAAGAAAGAAAAGCCCAGGCTCAGATGGTTTTGCCGCAGAATTCTACAAAACATTCCAACCAGAGCTAACCCCAATCCTTTACAAGCTCTTCAAAACAATAGAAAAGGAAGCAACTCTTCCAAACTCATTCTATGAAGCCAATATCACCTTAATCCCCAAACCGAATAGAGAATTAACAGAGAAGGAAAACTACAGACCGATCTCCCTGATGAACGTTGACGCTAAGATTCTCAACAAAATCCTAGCCAATAGAATACAAAAAAACATGACAGATCATCCATCCAGACCAAGTAGGTTTCATCCAGGGAATGCAGGGATGGTTCAACATAAGGAAATCCATAAATGTGATACATCACATCCAAAAACTGAAAAACAAAAACCATACAATAGTATCAATAGATGCAGAAAAAGCCTTCGACAAAATTCAACACCACTTCATGTTAAAAACCCTAATCAGGGTGGGGATAGAAGGAACAATCCACAATATAATCAAAGCAATATATGAAAAGCCCAATGCCAGCATCATACTAAATGGAGAAAAACTGGATCCCTTCCCACTGAGACCTGGAACAAGACAAGGCTGCCCACTAACACCACTGCTATTCAATATAGTCCTAGAGGTACTTGCAGAAGCCATAAGACAAGACAAAGAAATCAAAGGAATCTAAATTGGAAATGAAGAAGTCAAGCTTTCACTATTCGCGGACGACATGATTCTTTACATAGAAGAACCAAAAAACTCAATACAAAGACTCCTAGAACTCATATGAGAATTTGGCAGCGTGGCAGGATACGAGATAAATGAACAAAATCAACAGCCATAGTGTATGCAAACGGCTGCAAGATGGAAGAAGATCTAACCAACAAGCTACCATTCAAAATAACAGAGAAAAGCATGAAATGTCTGGGAATAAATTTAACCAAAAGCGTAGAAGACCTTTATGAAGAAAATTACAAAACACTCAAAAAACAAATAGAACAAGACCTCAAAACATGGAACAACATCCCATGCTCCTGGATAGGCAAAATTAATATCATCAAAATGTCTATACTACCAAAAGTAACATATACATTCAATGCAATCCCAATCAAATTACCCACAGCATTCTTCATTGAACTGGAAAAAATGATACACAGATTCATCTGGAAACACAAAAAACCACGAATAGCCAGAACTACTCTGAAGAACAGGAGCTTAACAGGGGGAATCACAGTACCGGATCTATGGACATACTATAGGGCAGTGGTTATCAAAACAGCCTGGTACTGGCACAAAGATAGAGAGGAAGATCAGTGAAACAGAATAGAAACAACAGATGGAAACCCACACAGATACAGTCAATTAATCTTTGACAACAAGACAGACAACAATCCAAGCAAATGGGAAGGTCTGTTCAATAAATGCTGTTGGGACAACTGGTTGATAGCCTGCAGAAACAAAAAGATAGACCCACATCTCTCACCATACATCAAGATCGAATCTAAATGGATAAAAGACCTAAACCTACATCCAGAAACCTTCAAACTTTTGGAAGAAAATGTTGGAAACTCACTGCAACACTTAGGAGCAGGCCCTGACTTCCTAAAAAGGACTCCAAAAGCAGTAGAAATCGAGACCAAAATAAACAATTGGGACCTCATCAAACTAAGAAGCTTCTGTACAGCTAGGGAAACAATCAACAAAGTAAAAAAACAACCTACAGAATGGGAGAAGATCTTTGCACACTACATAGGAGATAGAGGGCAGATCTCCAGAATATACAAAGAACTCCAGAGAAACCAAAACACCAGAACAAACAAACTGCTCAAGAAATGGGCACGGGAAATGGGCAGACATTTCACAAAAGAACAAACCCAAATGGCAAACAAGCATATGAAAAAATGCTCAAGTTCCTTGGCAATAAGTGAAATCCAAATGAAGACAACAATGAGGTACCACCTAACTCCAGTAAGGATGGCACACATACATAATACCACCAACACTTGCTGGCGAGGATGTGGGGAAAAGGGAACCCTTCTCCACTGCTGGTGGGACTGCAGATTGGTACAGCCTCTATGGGAATCAGTTTGGCGAATACTCAAACAACTGAAAATCAACATACCATATGATCCAGCAATAGCACTCTTAGGGATATATCCAAAACATCTCCTACACAAGAAACCAACATGCACGCCTATGTTCATAGCAGCACAATCTACAATCGCAAAAACCTGGAAGCAACCAAAATGCCCATCAAGAGAAGACTGGATAAGAAAGGTATGTTTCATCTACTCTATGGAATACCACTCAGCTATTAAAAAAACGAAATGTAGTTCTTTGTGGACAAATGGGCCCGACTGGAATCCATCATGCTAAGAGAAATGAACCAATCCCAAAGGTTAAATACCACGTTTGCCTTAATCTGAGATGAAAAGATGACAACTTGGAAGATAGTGCCTGTATATTGTAATATTAGTGCAATCTATAACAACCTGTATCCAATGTAATAAGATAATGCGATATAAACCATAAACCAACAATTAATGTCAAAATACTTAAGATCTACATCGAAAAGCTGTAAAACCTACTATACCCTCAATACGCTATGTTAATCCATGATGGGGGGGTAGAGCAGGGAAGTCTTTCAAGACTATAAAAAGAGTGAGGAAAAAGTACAATATAGCCTATCAAGATCAAATATGGTAATTCACAGACAACAGACTCAAAGCGGCACTAAACAATAGCAAAACTACTATATCAATGCATGAGGGGGAATCTGGTGCGATCCTGACAACCTCCTAACAGGAGGTCATGTGCGTGGAGCAAGAGGGCACTTCAGAGTGGAGCAGGTGGTAAGGAGGAAGCTTGGATCCCAACCACGAAGACTCCCAGACCTTCACCACAAACTATTAATACGAGCAACAAGGACTACATCCCAACTGCCTAGGAGGCCACAGGGAATTGGATGCCCTCGGAGGCCGAGTACTCTGAGGTCACCCACCCCCAACCGGAGCTTCCGCAGGTGATAGAAGAAGTCCAAACACTACCGTGCAGAAACCAATGTCATCGGAAAAACAACCAGAAGCCCTGAGCAATCCACAGAAACAGAAGAACAATAAACGTCCTTCGGGACCAGGGAGGAGAGCTTTCTCTGGTCCGAGCCTGGCTCCACCTCTGGACCCTCACCCTCCCTTGCATTGACCATCGGGATCGCTTTGAAAACCCCTCATAGCAAACAAACAATCATACAAACTAAAAAAACCTAAAATAAATAGACAAACAACAAAAAGTAGAGCTTGGAATCTGACAGGAAAGAGCTGGCGTGGATTGGCTCATGCCTCTCTGGGTGGGACACAAAGATTAGTCACTCCTTACCATGGTGCTGAGGATTTCCCTGCACAACCCCCCAAAATAAAAAAAAATGTTCTGCACCTTAATTGTTGACAAATGTCTTGTTAGAGTTACAAGCCAGTCTAGATTATCCTAAAATCTGCCAAGATCAGCAAAATTATACTTCAACACAACAAATGGCTAAATACGAAAATGAAATAGACACGAGACAGCTGAATGGTACCTTATAGCCATTTTAAGGTATATACCAGCCTGTCCTGTATATAAACTAAAATTGAAATGTCAATGAGCTAATCATAAGTTGTGGTTAAGAACTTGCTTTTTTTTTTTTTTAACATACTGGTTACTCACAACCATGTCAAATCCATAATGTTGCAAATTGCTGTTGATGTTATATTGGGACTCTTAACTGACTGGGATGATATTCTACCAGCTCTAACTTCGGACCAGAAATGGTCTCCCCAAGAAACTGTTCAACCCATCTGGACAATAAGTAGCTGGACTCTATGCTTGGTATACGTTTGCAAGGAAAGAATCTTGATTGAATTTGAACTGTAATACTACATCAAGGTGGAGGAATCCACCAGGGGGGAGGGGAGGTGGAGGGGTGGGGAGATTCCCAGAGCCTATGAAACTGTCACATAATGCAAAATAATTAATAATAATAATAATAATAATAATAAAGTGAACCTTAATTTTCCAAGATTTTAATAAGACATCATCATAGTAGTAATGCATTATGTACCAATAATTTAAAAACATATTTCCCTGTTGACATCAGAGTTTTTTTCCCTGCACGATGTGAGCATACCTATTTCTTGATGAATTTAAACAAAGACAATCATGACGCTAATATTCATTGCTACTGCTATAAAGAAACCAGACATTTGCAAAGAATGGTGGACATGAGTTATTTTATGTTCTGCGTAATGTAAACTGCTGCTCCATATTTAGTGAGATAATAACTGGAATATTTGCTAACAGGAATGAACACTAGGAAAAGTGTTGGGAGTTCAAAAAGTAAAATGAAAAGTGAAATTGAAATTGAAATTTTTTTCAGAGCAAACATTTTTAAAGAAATGTACTTTTCTACTGTACATGTTTTCCATGATTTTATAGACTCTTCATACTGTAGATCAATCCACATACCATGTAAGAAAAGGGTAGTATGATTCATGTGCGTATTGGCCAATTCACACAGAATAGCTGAATTCCAACTGATTTATGCTTTTGTTCTTTTCCTGCCATATCACTTTTTTATTTTCTCTACATGTCAGATATTTGTGCAGACATAGTTAAGGAACTTGCTTCAAGCTTGTATGGCACCATACAACTGTGTTGAAATTTGTGTTGAAAAGAACAGGTTCATTTGCCTTGAGCAACGGTAAGTCATAGCAATGTGGAAGCTGGTTGTAAACTAGCACAGACAGCAGAATCAAATTAAGAGCATAAACCTCACAAAATTTCAGGTCTTGAAGGCACAATTTTCAAGTACTTCAACACTGAAGCTCTTCATACAAATGAAGAGTTCACCCTTACAAACATATAATAAACAACAAAACAAGTGAATAAAGCAACCATTAGTCAATTGATTTTGAAAAGAAATAACCACAGATTTATGCCCTAACAGACTATCCTTTACACATAATAAAACTAAAGAGTTTTGTTCAGACTGCAAGCTTCACCGGTTCACAAAGTGCCATGTAGCTTAAAAGAAGGAAGACAAAGGTTTTGGTCCTTGAGTTTGTCTACAATCATCTGAGACAGTTTGAGCAAATGCATGCAATTTCATTTTTATTTATTGTTTTCGTTGTTAAATAACCTTTAGTAAATAATTGAAATCACAAATCAAGAGTACATTTTTAAAACCCTTTTGGTACTTTTAGCTACAATAAGTGGAAAGATGAATATATTCTAATGAGAATACTTTGTATGAATGGGCTGTAGCACAGAATTTTGAAATTGATTTACTGTTAGATGTACAGTTGTTTTTCACTGTTTATATCATGGAAGCAGACAAAATGGCTACAGTCATCTCATTCCTTTGTTCTTTTTAGGTCCAAAATAAGTTGACTTTGCTAAATGAATGATGGACTGAGATCTAGGATTGTGGAGAACCAGCTGCTATGGTTTTCCTCCTAAATAGAATAAAGAATAGAGCAGAAATGAAATTATGTGAAGAATGATTCACAAAGATCTACATCACACTGAATTCTGAAAGAAAATCAGTTGCCTATGCTTCTGATTCATTCCTCAAGAGAGAACTCATTTCAGAAGATACCGTGAGCATGAAAGAACACAGTAGTTTTAACCAATATTTGACCTTAATCTTAAACTTACTTATTAGAGACGAGCAATCAGTAAAAATTTAGTTGTAACATAGGAATATCAATGTACTCCATCATATGTCATATTCATATAGATGTTTATGATGGAAAAGGGTTTCTTGGGTCAATTCCTTCTATTTCTCTTTTTATTATTATTGGATTTCTTTTTGTGAATGCAAAAAGAATTCTTCATTTTCCTAAATGAAGAATAGCGATTTTTTTATCTATCTAAATTGAGCATGTAAGGAATAGCAATCTTTCAGAGAGCTGTTTCATCTCCATGTGTTTAACTTTTTTTCTATTAGGGATTATATCAACATAAAACCCAAAGATAGAGTCAAAAGTTCCCATCCACTGGTTCGTGTCTTTTGCATGTCTCTGCGATACTGAACACACCTGCTGATGAAGTGCCTGCCATTTTCCCTTTCTACTATCCATTGTCCAACTTACCAACTTCTCGAGAATTAGGTTACTGCGTTACTGCTACAACTTCTTTTAAATTGTTAGAATCCATAGCAATACTGTACTAAGGTATACTTTGCTTTCTAAGCAAAAAATAATCTTTAGCATTTATATCATTGTTACGTGGGTCATTTCAGTATGATTTAAGACCATTAACAATGTTATCTTTGAATTATTTTGTGTTAACATGATTGAATACTTTTCCAGAATTCCCTACTCTTACTCTGATTCTTTCCTTCTCCTTATATTTTTGATGATTTATTTATTTTTCTTTGAAAGGAAAATCAGATTTACAGAAGGAAGAGAGACAGAAAAATCTTTCATCCACTGGTTCATTCCCCAAATGGCCACAACAGCCCAACATGAGCTGATCCGAAGCCAGAAACCATATCCCTCCTCTGGATCTCCTTACAGGTGCAGAGTCCCAAGGCTTTGGGCCACCCTTCACTGCTTTTCCAGGACATAAAAGGGAGCTGGATGGGAAATGGAGCAGTTAGGACACAGATTGGTTCCCAAGTGTTCTAGGGCTTGTAAGGCAAGCATTTATCCATTGAGTCATTGTGCTGCTCCCATTTTTCTTCTTATTATTAAAATCACCCTCCTCATGTCATAATTGGTTACCGCATTTTTACCTGTCTTGAAGGGAAGTTGGATTCTATTTTGTTTTCTCATGAATGGAAGGAAGCCAAAATTACCTCCTTCACCTGATGTAATTCTGTAATATGACTGTCAAGCAAGTAATGAAGACAACTCAGAACCTAGCTATTTAAGTCAAATCATTATATTGCAGTAGGAAGACAAAGAGTGAATAGCTTATCAGTACACATTATGAAAGACTGAGCAGCATGGATATTAATGAGCCAGCTCTAAAACTTGAAAAAGGACTGTTAGTATTATCCACACAAAATTAACCTCAGGATAAACATCTTAGACAGCACATGAAAATATCAGAACAGAATCACTGCAAAAGGGCCCCAGGGACATCTCTCACACTATAAGTATGTAATAAAAAGGGAAGACGTTCCAATTTCCTAACCATCTCTGCTGTCAGTGTCTTACTACATTAATTCTTATCCTTTGGCCAACTTCCATTTCGGATCATTTCTAACAGAGCAGGAAAAAATTACAAAGGGGAGGGGATTAGAAAATATCACTTCTGTTGCTGGGAAGAGTTATAGAATTTGAGAGCTAAATCCTCATTTGTTTCCTTTTGTAGTTCGAGAGGAACATCACCTTTAAATTACTTACATGAAATCTTAGCATACTTTGTAGGTATTTCATGGGCAGGACAAGTTAAATCAGTTATTACATCCATATGCAATTATGTAAATCTCATATACAACAGATCTTCCTTAGATACGATCCTGGGAAATGTGCAACATGAATGCTGAAGGAGGGTGGACTATTCTGAGTAGAGGTAGAACAAAGACTTGATTCTTAAAAAAGAAGTAAGGGCTGTTCTCCATAAGTCTCTTAGACTTCTCTATTTCTCATGGAGGGTAGAATTCTACATGGGGATATTGTGAGCACAGCACTAGGGAATGCACTATTTAGGATGCTTTCATTTGTCAGGAGTTACAATTGACTTATCATATGAAAACAAAGGCTAATTACATGCAAACAGTGAACTAATAGTTCATATCTAGGCTAGGTTCCCAATAGACCTCAGCAAATGTATATAATTTCATGATCCAATAGTATTTGACAACACTAATGTGTACAATCATTGATAGCCATTTTTAGTAAGACAGTTTTGAACTTAGAGAAAAACCAAAAGATGTGTTTGCATGTCCTTTGTAGTGTTTTGAATAACAGAAGGTTAAAAATGTTCTTTTGGTGCAGTGGTTAAGTCCACTGTGGACAACAGCATGAACGTTTTTTAATAATCTAGAATTAGAGTTCCCAAATTACCCAGCACTGCCACTATTGTGTACACATGCAAAATAAATGTACACATTGTATCAAAGAGGTAACTGTCCTACCATATCTACAGCAGTACAATTCACAGTAGCCCAAAATGAAATCAACCAAGGTGTACATCATCAGATTAATAGATAAAGATGCTGTAGTGTGTATCTGTGCCTGTGTCTAAAATTACTCAGCTATAAAAATGAATGCAATTCTACCCATGCATTTAGTTAAAACTGAAGGATAGCAAGTCAAGTGAAATAAGCTAAAGATTTTCTATACACTCTCCCTTTTGTATGAGAGATAAGTTTTGAAAAAAATAACGAAAACAACAAAAGAAAAACAAACTCCAAAAACAAAAATGAAAGAAACTGAACTTGTGTGCAAAGATCATGTGGCAGAACACTATTCTTTGCCAGGCCAGGAATCACAAACTCTGAGAAGGCAGCAGCAAATCTGCCACTGGAAGAAAGCAAGGAGCCTGGGATGATGAGGAAGAGAAAGAAGTCTGGTGCTGCTGGTGTCAAGAAGTCAACTGCTGACAGGACAGCAGGAAAGCCAAGATGAGCACATCCCAGAAGAGAACCATCTGCACAAACTCACATCTGTTCTTTTTTGTTTGTTTTCCAAGAGGATCAAATTTTCTTTGGAAATCTTATTTTGAGTAAAGGCTATATTAGAAAGACAAGAAAAATAATAAAAAAAGATTTTTCTTTTGCTGCAAACATGGCAGTGTCTTTTTTTTTTTCAAATTTCATTGCAATGTTTTTCAAACACAATGTTAAGAATTACGTACTACTGTAATTTTAATGATTTGTGACCATCATAAAAATGTGCTATAGAAGAGTGAAATCTTGGCATTTAGTTATTGCCTTAATTTTTGCCTAAATTCCTGCTGAACATTGGCCCTTACATTTGTTGTATTCTTCATTTAGTATGACATTAAGACTCTAGATGTAATATAAATTTGAGATATGTTGTATCAAAATAACAAAATATTAAATTAATATTTAACGAGAATATCTTAGGAATATATTGAGACCATTAAAAAAGCTAAATTTAAACAAAGCACACTTCTTTGGCATAAACTGTAGGTCATCCAACAGCTGCTACCATTATGATACCCTCCTCTGTATCTTAAGTGACAACTGAGAGCCTCGATTAGAAAGGCTACTTGATGTAAACTCAAACAGTGAATCAAAATGGCTATACTTAGGTCAATTTTGCAAAGTCAAGAAGACTACACCCTCAATCAAGAAGCACAAAGAACCAAATTCAAGGCTGAAAACAGAAGTCTAATTCTAGAGGTCTATATTAGGACAACTTATATTTTAATAAGGATTTTATTATTTGGGTCATAATTTTGTGTTTAAAGTGTTGGCCTGAGTTTTCTTTTGAAGTATCATTTATCCTAGAAGTTTCACAGCATTTAGTGAATGATTTTGCAGCATATACATTTCCTAGGAAAGTATTTATAGGAGAAACATGTAGTACACTAATTTTTCATCAGAATTTGCATCTTGTAACTGCTTTATTTTGCCTATATGTTACAAAGCCTTATATAACTCATAACCTGATGTCTTTATATCAGGCTGAAAGAAGGTGGCAGAATAGCAAGGAATCTTGCAATATCATAACATCATTGATGTGCTCCCCAAATATGAGCCTCTATAGGATTATTAAGGAAAAAAAAAACTGTATTTTAATTTTGCTAATCTTTTACAGTCATTTCAAACTCATAACAGTTAATATTCCTACAAAGATTTTCTAGAACCTACAATATATTGAACAAAGACTGATTTAAATGTAAGTTACTCTTCTATTAGCAATTCAATATATGACAATCCAATCCTGAAAACTACATAGATTAGGAAGTAGCTCTCATAAAAGCATTCAGTAGCATAGCATACCATGAGATATGCAGTGAGCTTTTATGGTTTGAGTAGAAATCATTATTGTAGCCATGTGACTTATTTAAAATCATATCAGTTTAAGGGTATAAAAAAATTCCAAGAACTGAATTAATACAAGGTAATGCCTAAAACTAACTGTATATTTTAATTTAAAAGAATCACTAAGGATGATATTGTAACACGGGCTATACTTAGGTTATATCCATATTCACTTAGATTTGGATTTCTCCGTAGGACACCTTTTTTAATGTATCCCATTGGAGTTTATACAAATAAAATAGCAGTAATTAATACTGACATTTAAGTTATCAGATTATAAAAGAACGAGGTGAAATATGTTCAAGTTAAAAAATAAACGGAAGTGATCACCCTTCCCTCTTGTGTTACTAAATGCTTCTGTCTTTTCTCCTCTTAATCATTTCCTCTGATCACACTTTCTTTGGGTACTTTTCCCATCCATTTAAATGAGCATGAATAACACAAAAAGCACAGAAACAAAATTTAAACTTTGGGTCTCATTACATAGCCAAGCAATAATAATTTATTTTTTCATTTTTATTCATTCATTCATTGATTCATGATATGATTCCTTAAGCTCAGGGATTTCTCCTTCCAACCTCCCCTCGATTAATAGCTAATTTTTTGAGAAAAATGTGAGCTATCCATCTCATCCTTATCAGACCATCTATGTTTTTTAAGTCAGGGTAAAACAAATATGTGTTTTGACGTGAAGAAGTGGAGGACCAAATACTGATAGATGTTTGGGGAATATGTAAGGATCTACTCTTGGGAACAGAGCACACTTATTCCACATCAGCTGATCTGCACATAGTCTAGAACTCCAGAAAACCGAAACCACAAAGATTTCTCCAAAAGGGAAAATTCTGGTTGGAATTCAGAATTTTAAAAAATTTTCCTCATTCACAACTTTTGTAATCAATATTTTACACATTTTATGGCACACTAAAATATATTACATTCTAGAGATTGTAATGCACTTATTAATGTCAAGAACAAATGATCATAGGAATTTAGCTGTCTATAGGCCTCCGCACATTCAGGTAAATATTCTTTGGTACTATGTCAATGAATATTAACAAAGAAACCACTATGTAAGCAGATGCTACTGAATAATATAAAGAACACAGGGCTGACTAAAAAATAAATGTAAGTTGGATTCAACCTCTAATTTTGTCCTGTTAATTATTTTGGGGATATCATATATGATGTATTTGAGTGACAGTTTTATCGAATTAAAGTAGAAAAAGTCATATTTCAATCTTATGGTTTCTGTAAGGATTGAAGATGTTAATGAAACACCCTTATCATATTGCTCCGCAATGATAAACACCCAATTCATCTTATTTAGAGCTAACATGCATTATTTCCAGAGAGTTAACTAGATACATTATAAAGAGAAATATTGAAACAACATATGAAAAGCAAGCAATAGCCAAAAATGCAGCATAAGAAAAATGAGAAATTCACCTTGTATTTTGCACAATGAGAATTTAAACTGCCGAGAAAGGGAATCATCCAAAAGACTAGCTTTATATACATAATAAACTTTCAAATATTTGTTGGATTCTCTCTTCTCATCTTAGCTTCCTTCATTAACTGATGACAGGTTTATAATTAGTATCTAATCACTCTCTGATTATTTATTCATTCCTCATTCAATACTTAGCGAAAAAAAAAATGTACCAGTTAGTTGAATGGAACATCACCCATACCAAAGGAGTTCTCACTAACAAAAATTGTATAGTTTAATGGAAAAGACAGAAACTTAACACTGTGTTCTGGTGTTGTTATATGTTTGCAATAAAACTGCCCGTAAAACTATCTGTAAATAGATCATGAAGAATTAATAGCAATTCCTTGGGAGGGAATAGGTAAAGAAACTCAAGGCCTTGGGAGATAGTGTTAAAAATATATAAGGACGATTAAGGAAGCACAGTTCCTAGAAGGAAATAATTTCTTATATCTAAAGGTGTCTGCCATACGAGGAAACTCGAGATAAGCAGTGGGATTGGACAGCACTGTGGTGCAGCAATAAAGCTTCCTCCAGTGTTGCTGCATCCCACATAACTTCAAGTTCCTGCTGCTGCACCTCTGATTCAGTTTCCTGCTAATAAACCTGGGATAGCAGTGGAAGATTCTTGGGCCTAAGTTCTTGGGCCCTTACACCCACAAGGGAGACCTTGAAAAGGCTGCTGACTCCTGGCTGCGATCTGGCCCAGTTCCAAACATTGTGGACTTCTGGGAAAGTGACCCAGTGATTAGAAGACTTGTCCAGAAAAGTACACATGAAAGATAATGAGTCCTGTTGTATGCTATGCTAACAATTTTTTTTTTTTTTTTTTTTTTTTTTTGCTGTTGTAGAATCAATGGCAGGAGTATTTGAGAGAGCAGGGCTACATTTTGAGATACAGGTTTTACAATGTTCAACTCGGGGAGGGATTAGAGAAACCACTAAGAGATGAAGGGAGAAATGGTAGAAAAAGCCACTGAAGAAAGGACAGTAGAGGAAGAAAGTTGGTTACAGCACTGGAATGAATCCTATACATGGATTTCTGAATGGTATGAGCCTTGAAGAAAACAAACTCAAGAATCACCAGGATTCAAAGATCAAGGCAAGATGTGATGGTCCCATGAGGTTAGTGCTAATTATGATAGTAACAAACTTGTGTACATGAGAAATCAGCTATGATGCTATGATATGCAAGACATTGTTGAAATGACAACAATTTCTAAATAGAAATTAGTGATGCTTTCCATTAGAAGTACTTAGGGGGAACTAGATATGATCCATTGTTACATTCAACCCTCATTCATAGTGTAACTGCCATTGCAAGAACTGGGTGCTCTGAAGAACACACAATAAACATGCAAAGTTTTACCTATGGAATGCATCAAGTATTTTGATACCTCTATTTTCTTAATATATTTAGATTTTATGATCTTGTAAGTGAATATTTAAAATTCATTATGGATCTTCCTCCAGAAGCTTTAGTCCAAACTCCAGTGGAAGTGAGAAATTTCCTACAGAGTGTAGTAAAATGTCACAAAAATCAGCATAAAGTGAGGCAAAAACCAATTTGATACAAAACCTCTGGAAGACCTGAGAAGGCTGTGACTGCTCTATGAGAGACATGAATCAGTCATTGTGCACAGAGATGGATTCAGTAAGGACACGGTTGGACAAAGCTTGAGGAAGGCAACTCAATATATGACAATGAGTTATTTATGATTTCAGACAAAATAAACTTATGAAGGCCTGCCTGATGGGCTGTGTTACAGTTTAAATGTTATTTAATTTACTGGATATTCTCTGCCTTCTGAATTAGACCTCCTTCAATGTGCAATCTTGAGTTGACATGAAGTAGTAGAAAAATTGGTAGAGACTACTGGACCATGGCACCAAACTAAATTCAAAGATTGATGTTGTTTCTTTTTGAGGATACTGAAAAAGCAAAATCATGTTTTTTACTAGAAGTAAAACTTCTGGGACTACTTCCAACAGGTCTAGACATGTGTGGTTCTTCATCAAAACAGCATCTACAATGGCAGGATATATCCTCAATCTTGTACTGTTAGAGCATTGCAGGTTAGTTAATGTGTTTTCAAGTTTTCTCTGTGTATACTGAGCATTAGTGATGTGTAGTATGCAAATTACAAGGAAGAAGAAATGGGAAGGGGAGGGGAAGGAGGAGAAGATGAGAGGAGACAAGAGGAGAGGAGTGTGCAAGAGGGGAGGGGAGGGGAGGAAGTAGAGAGCAGGGGAGGAGAGAGTGGAGGGGAAAAGAAGAGGAGAGAGGAAGGGAGGGAAAGAGAAAAGACAGGAAAGGAAAATTTACTACAAATTTCAAGATGCTTGTGATGGGTCTAGCTCCCCACAGCCATTACCACAGATTCTCTCTCAAGGAAGCAATGCCATGAATGCAACTGAAGTGCACTGCAAATGCCTGAATAGGGAATAAGAATAACAAAAAGAAAAACAACTTTCAGTTTGTATATAGTGAAATGGATAAAGATGTGAATAGAACAAGTAGGATGTTTAACATGGATGACTGGACCTTAGAAGAAAGGGAAAGACAGTGTGGCAAATGAGGGTGGAGTTGGAAAAGCAATTCAAGTGCAGGAGATCAAGACTTCACAGAGAACAAGGGCAACCAAAACCCACGGTAGGGGCGATGCTTCTTAGGTTTCCCATGATGTGTAAATGACGCCTTCCTCTTCCAAATTACAAGAGATCTATTATTCAAGGCTCCATCTTTTTTCAATCGCTAAAGCAATGCCCTCATTAGTCTAAATATTTCATTCATCATGGAATCCTCTGTTAGATGCAAACTCTACGGATGAAACAATGGCTTAGTTCCCTGTTTCTCGGTACACTGCCCAGAATAAAGGCAAACAGAAGACATGAAAACAGCTGAACCAAACCATAAGCTCACTTAAGCAATAGTCACTGTTAGCTATTGTATTAATTTCTAATTAAAGTTTTTAATCACAACTTATTCGTGCATTATTTGTTCTTCACTCTCAAATTGATCATTTACAAACTATTTCAGTAATTATTATTTTCAGAATCGAAGTCACTTTGTTGCTGAAAAAGTATTTAATCTGAAGAATAAAGTATGCATTTAAATTACAGTCCATTAAAAATTCTTTAAAAATCACTTTCTACTTCTGTTATTTTGTTCCACAGAGGTTTTCAAACATAAATATCTCAGTTATAATCAAATAATTTAAAAGGGTTTTTTATACATTAAACTTAAAAACATCCTTGGCTTGCTTTTCATTTTATATCATATACAGCTCCTGAAAATTTACCTTTGAAGACCCAAGCAATTTGAATAAGTTAATATTTAATAAAAGCAGTACATAAAAGCACAAATAACTAGACATTCTCTAGCACTTCTTTTCATTCCTCAAAGAAATGAAAGCAGCAACATGAATTCTATGAGGCTGATTTTACTGCTTTATAAGTGGTATCATGTATTGAATAAATATATGGATCCTAAACTACACATTATATTTATATTAGTACATTTATATACTTAAAAGTGGTATCACCTACAATGAAAATTATGCTTATGCTTTTAATTACAATGCAGAAATTTTTATGGCCTACCAAACAGTACAATAACAGATTTATGCAGATATATGTGTGTGTATCTATCTATCTATCGATCGATCTATCTAGCTATCTATCTTTGTATGTTTGTTTTCACACATTATATCCAAACTATTTATAAGGTCACAGCAGCATAGAGAAATTAAGTAGAGTCTTGATTTGAATCCCACGTCACTTAATTTTAAAATCAGGATCTTTACTATCCTAACCCTAAAAAGGATCCTGATATCCATTTCAACAAGAAAAATATTCAAATAGATTTCTTGTACATCTTCTCCTCTCACAAACTAAAACAAGCTGACCACAGCACACATCAGATGAGCCTGTTGGCATTTCTAAGAAAATAGAATGTCACTCTTGACCCAATAAGTGACACACCTTTAGGGCTAGCAGATACGCAAGTGGTCATACATTCCTCCTCATCTGTTCAGGTAGAGAGCCATGAACCACAGCCAACTCTTTTACTTTCCATTTTGAAGAAAGAGAAGGCACAGAGGGATGCCTAGGGTCCCTTTCCCTAGAAAATCTTATTTTTAGATAAATCCAAAAGGAGAAAACTAGGGGAAAGAAGAGACATAAAGACAGCAAGAATCGTCAGATCCTTCTGGCAAGTAGAGATAAAGGATAACGGTGCGGAAACGAAAAAGTACATGAAGCCAAACTGTAGAATCAGGAATAAACACAGGCTTGAGAGAAAAAATTTATCACTACATCTGTCCTTATTTGACTTTTTAAAATGAAGGAAAATCATGGTGTTATGCATGAGACTATTTAAAAAAATCAGAAAAACAATAGATGCTGAATAGAATGTAAGGGAAAAGAAACACTAAAGCCCTATTGGTGGGAATATAAACAAATGTAACCGAAATGGAAGATATATAAAGACATTCTTTAGAAATCTGAAAATAGTATGATCCAGCCCCAGCAGATTCTGAGGAAATTAAATCGGCATATGTGAAAGTCGTGTGTACCCTCATGTTTATAGTAGCTTAATTCACAATAACCAAGATATGGAATCATGGAATCAACTCAGAGAAGCCCATCAACTAATGACTGTAGAAAGAAAACCATATATATATGTATATATATATGTATATATATGTGCATATTCATAAATTTGTATGTATACGCAGAAGAAAATATGCACAAATATGTATGTGCATGTGTCTATCTAGACATATATACGTATGTATATTTCTGCAAAATTATAACAGTTTTAGATGCCTTTATCTCAAAACAAGTAAAATACTTATAGATAGATACATAAGGATACATAGATCATATACATATTATACACATACATACTAGAGAATATTGTTAGGCATAAAAAGGAATGAAATACTTGTTTTGTAACTAAATGGTTCCGATTGGAGACTGTTATGCTTTGTGAAAAAAAAAAACAATAACCAAAACACATTTCATATGCTTTCTATGATCCGTGATAACCAACACAAAAAACACATTGATCTAATCTATATGAGTGAAATGTGATTATTGCTTCTAGCCATTGTCTACACTCCTCATAAACAGCAGGTGATTTTTTTCCTACTTCCTATGTATTGATATTTTCACCTTATAGACTCTACCCCTGGGATTATGAAAAAAAAGAAACAAAATATGTCATTGAGAAAATCAGGATAAGATAAATCAGGAAGTGTGTGGGAAATATGGACAGGAGGGTGGTTAGGATAGAAAGTATTGCTATGGTCCTCAATCCGTATCACAAAAAAATATGAAATTGCTTCATTTTACATAACTTATCTATTTGTAAAGAAAACATCGAAATAAATATGGTGTTATTTATGCAGAAGAGAATAGATTATAATCCCAATCATTATATGAATCATGTGTGAGACACTGTACAAAAAACTTTACATGTTGCACTTCATTTAATCTCCAAAGCAATTTTTAAACATGCATTCTGTAGTAATAAGTATCTAATACTTTGAGCAACTGAGCTTTGCAAAAGTTAAATAACTTTCCCTAGGACATCCAGCCAGAGAATGGTGAAATTCAACTTGGAACTCATGCAGCACAATTTCATAAGCTGATTACTTATTCTTTACAATTTGTAATCACAGGGAATAATGTTATTTCATTTCTGTTCTCCCACGCAGACTCTAGATGTAATTCTTGATGATTTTAAGCACTGCAATATAATGCTACCTGGGTTCTTAGGACAGAAAATAGGAACTCTCAGGAATATAAAGCTAAATCAATATCAAGTTAGTTATCCATGATATGTTCGGGGCTTCTGTGTCCAGTATGACTTAGGAAGACTGTAATTTCACTGAAACTAGAGCAAATTAAATACCAAACTCAATGACAAGGTGAAAATAAGAGAATCCAGCATTTATGAGAACAAGAGCTGCCTCTTGCTGGCCTTGCCTCTAAGAAGGGAACATCATGAATTTCTGCTCATTTCTTCAGCCACATAATTACTGGGAAGACATCCACAAATCATGCTGTTTAGGATTCCTCCGCAAGTTAACATGTCATTCTATTTGAGAGGCAGAAAGTGCAAAATATCACTAATCTCACCAGATATTCAGTGAAAGTTTTCTAGAGGATCTCACACAAGCAACACCTGCCTCAATAAAGTATACACACAGGGTTGTAGCTGTTACCCTGATCAGAATGCTATCACAGGAGGCATAAGAACGTTTATAAAAGCTTTATATTGTCTGATTTCAAAAATAGTAAAATACTTACATGATTAACAGAAGAGCATACTGGTTTCGGTCCATAAAATCTTTGGGAAGGGATAACTGTAAAGGAAGTTCTTTTAAAGAAAGAGCAAAATATTAAAGACGGAGAATTGTTTAAATGCATAGCTATAAGTTGTAGCGATTTTCTTGAAAAACGTAGCATGCACAAAACTTTACCGTAGTCGTCAATATGGAGGATTTTAATTTCTGACTTTACAATCTTCTTCCTCAAGACAGCTTCCTTTAGCACAGAATTGCTTTCCAATAGAAAATACTCTGTAAACCAAAAACACCACCATAAATAGCTGTCTGTTGCATTACTCAAGAATCAGGCCAACAGCACAGTTATCCAGTGGCCATTGTTTGGCAAGTGCTATGCTGGGCACCAGCTAAACTGTCACTCATTTCTCAGTTTCCCACACACACACACACACACATTATTCTAATGGGGCTTTCTCATTTGAATGAAATTTTCTCTATATATAAAAATAAGTCTTTTGTTTTTAAAGTGCAGATTTGCCCATACTTTTTATCATGTTTCAGAACATTGAAAAGAAGAAAAATTACTCAATACAATGAGATGGCATTCATAGGATACAAAAATCCTGGATAAGAACATTAATTAGTAAAAAACAAGACAGAGTTGACACAGATGATGTAACACAAGGATAAAGGACATTAAAGTAGTGATTAAAACTATGATTGTGGTGTCCAGTGAGGCATAAAAATCATGGGCATGTTATATAATTTTCAAAAATTATAGACAAAGATACAGAAATATTAAATAATCTAAAGTGAAAAAAAACCTACTGAAGGATTCAATAGAATTTGAGATACTGCTGATTATTACTGCTTTAATAAAATATTAAACAATATTGATAAATATATTGCATCTACAAATTTACTTGGGGAAAAGTTACATACTAAAAATTAAGCCTCCCATGTATGAACACACCTGTGTATGCCAATATAATTTATGTTTAAATTTCTTTCACCATATTTTATTACTTTCATTTTAGAGGATTTGTGTATATATTCTAGATTGTACGCTGAGGTTTTTGTATCATCTATAATTGAAATTTTTACCTTACTTTTACTTTTGCGACAGGAAAAAAAAAAATGACACAGAGACAGACAAAAGCACCAACAGAGAACTCTGCTATCTGCTGGTTCTTTTCTGAAATGTCTGTAATCACAAGGCTGAGCCAAAATGAGGTCATGAGCCCAGAACACAGGCTGGGTCTCTCCTGTGTGGCAGAAACCCACCCTTTCCAGCCATCATTTGCTGCCTCCCAGGGGACTCTCTCCTGTAGTTGAAATCATAGGCAGAGCTCTGACACAAATTACAGCTTTCTCAAGATACATCATAACCACTGAGTAAGATGTCCACCTCTGATGTTATTCTTAAATGGTATTTCAAAGCACTATGTCATTTTGTATTTGAGAATAATCTTCTGTACTGATTTCTATTTGTAATCATGACAAATTTCTTTAGTTCTAATTGCTCTAGTTTTGTTTGTTTATTCTACAGACTTTTAAAAATTATTTTTGTTTGGTAACACAATGTTCACAGCAAATAAAGGCACTTTCACAACTTAGAATCATTTTCTTATGTATTTTACAAATTCCTCAAAGACAATGTAGTTCAAAAAGTTTACTCCCAGTCCTTGGGAGAAGCTGAGTCAATTGGTGTTATTTTGCTGGATACCATTCGTCAATGAGAGGGATTTCTTTTCTGTATTTGCACTGCTGAGTAACTTTCCTTAGTTTATTACTGTTTTTCAATTTTATCAAGTACATTTCTTCTAGATTCACTGTGGTCAGTGCAATGTGGCAACTTAACAATAATCAGTGGATTGTAGGAACAATGGAAATCTTGGGAAAACTTCTTGTAATTATAACGTAGCATCCTTTGAATAACAACTATTGATTTTCTAATATCTAGACATTTTACATTTAAACTCAAAACCAGAGAATTTCCTCTTTACTTCCTGGAAGATTTGTTTATTTGGGACCAACATTTTGGTATAGTGAATAAAGTCGCCACTTCTAAGGCTGGCTTTCTACCTGGACACCATTTCCTAACCCAGATACTCCAGTTTTAATCTAGCTCTCTTCCTATAGACTGAGAAAAGCAAAGGCAAATGGACCACATGGGAGAACTGAAAGAAGCTCCTGGTTTCAGGCTCCTACTAGACAAAGCCTGGGGCATTCCACCCCGTTAGAGAGACCTTCAACCCAGCAAGCTGAAGGTCTTTCTCTGCCTCTATCTGTGTCTCTGTCACTCTCTCTGTCATTCTGCCTTTCAAATCAATAAATCTAAGGCCTGAAACAGCCAGAATTGGGCAAGGCTGAAATCAAGAGCCTGAAACTCCACATGCGTAGCAGGTGCCCAAATATCCACTGCTTTCTCAGGCATATTTGAAATGAGATGGATCGGAAGCAGAGCAACCTGGGCTGGAATTCGGCTCCAACAACAGCATTGTAAACACCATCCCCATCCACTAAGCCACAATGGCACCCTAGATTTACTGCACTCTTGTAATGCCTAAGCCTGGGTTTGGCATTTGGTTAATGTTGACTTTATGCTTTCTGAAATTTTGCATATGCTTTTGGTTAATTTATTCAGCGGTTCATGGAAAGAACCAATGATGCTAACCAGAATTAGATTTTTCCCTGTAAGTTAAAACTCCAGTAGATAATGGGAAATTTATGAATTATTTAATAAGAACTTAAAATTTAAGATAAATCAATATAAAATTTTTATAAATATAAATACTAATATAAATATCGATATAAATAATATATTATTTGTATACTAACTATATATTATTAATTATTATAGTAATGTTTTAATAAAAAATTTTGTGTAAGGAAATTTCATAATATTGGCATCCTATTTCACTAATAGCATCAGCAATGAAATGGTGTTTTGTGTTATACTTATTATCTCTTTCAAGAATTGTATCAATTTTAATGAATGTTGTGAAGAAACTTACTCAGCTTTGTCATTACTTTTTTTTGTTAACTACATTGTATTATGTGACAGTTTTATACAGCCTTATCTTTAGCTGATTTTCTAATTTTCCTAGGTGACTTGAGATACGGATCATTAAATTTTCTCATTTTGAAAAAGTAATAAATTAGAGTACTAAATTTATTTTCAATTGCAATGTTAGCTTTTTCTAAATTTGAGTTTGCGGTGTTTGCATCTTCATTTGAGTCAAAATATTTTCTGATTAGCTTAATATGTCATTATTGTGATTGATGTGTTATTTAGAAGTATAAGATTGATGATTAATATTCCCAACATTTTGTCTCTTGAAACTTTATTTTACCTTTTCTTTTGAAGGATTTTTTGTTTGTTTTATTTGTGTAAGTTGAGGATTTTCTTTTGTTGGGCTTGGTTTGATTTTGGAGAAGCACAAACTATGCTCCATTGTTTCTTTCTTCTCTCTTTTTTATCTGATGAGTCGCCTGCGATCCTCTTGACAATTTACATGGAGATAATGCGGGTTTTTACTTCAGGTGGTTTAATACGGATTTTCTTTATAACTATTCCCTATAACTTACTTGTATATTAGTGTGTTTTTATTGGGTTTTATCTTGTTTCGGATGCACTGAACATTAAAAATAATCTTCCTGTTTGGTAAAAAAACAAAACAAAACAAAACCTAGCTGCGATTTTGTAAGTATTTTATGCAGCCCCTCCTCAATTAGCAAGAATAATTGTAAATATGATAGCTGCATATACTGGCCCACTCTGATTTTATTTCCTTAATTTTTCTGCTCAGTGTCTAGAAATGATCTGTTGATATTTTTTTTAAGATTTTATTCATTTTTGTTGGAAAGGCAGATATACAGATAGGAGAAGAGACAGAGAGGAAGATCTTCCATCCACTGATTTACCATCCTCAACTGCTCTCCCAGGCCACAAACAAGGAGCTGAATGGGAAGTGGGGCCACTGGGATTAGAACCTGCGCCCATATAGGATCCTGGTGCATGCAAGGCGAGGACTTCAGCCACTAAGTACTACACCAAGCCCATTGTTGATAATATTTTAAGCTCACTGATTTTCTTCCTCTGCACTATCTTTTTCTGTATTTTCCAGTGAGATATGCATCTCACGCATTTGATGCTCAACAAATTTCATTATAAAATATGTTCTATTTATTTCCCAATATATTGTTTTTTTCCTGAATCCAGAAACACATGATTAACAACTTATTTTTCAGTGGTTTCCATAATATCTTTTCTGTATCTGTTTCTGTTCACTTATTTTTCCTAATTATGAGTCATATTTTCTCTTTTTTTCAAAGAGTTGGTAAATTCCTATTGAATATAGGTAATTTTCAAATTCTTGTTGGATGTTGTCCTTGCAGAGGCTAAAGTTGCTTGCTGACCAGCCTGATCATTTGCAGACATTTTAGGATACCCTTGCTGGTGTGAGTCTGAGTGACTTGCGATGGGGCTAGGACAGCATGATCAAAATGTGGGACTTTTTGGATGCTGCACTAAATGCACTATGCTTGAGATGTTGACACTGTATGAGCTCTGGCTTTGTGTAGTCACCTGGAGATTTCTGGGAACTCATTCAAGGATATACGTGCGTAGCATATTGTACATGCGTGTGTGTGTATTTTGCTGCTTTTGCTGTGTATTTCTTTGTTTTGTTTTGTTTTCCATTGGGTCTTGTTTCTCTCCCTCTTCTTTTCACCTTGTCATCATTCTATTAACCTTAATGGTTCTGAATACCGATTTGGTCTCCTTAACCCAGAAATATTACTGTACCCTACTACCCTACTAGGTTATTCTTTATTATAATTATATTTAATACATTCCTGTATAAATACAGCTTTGCAAAAGAAAATCATTAATTCATTTGCTTTATAAATCTATTTAATGAGTTGGGTTATAAATTAGCTTACTTCATATTTTCTATCACTTTTTTATCAAGAATGATGTTACTTCATGCTTAATTATCCTATTTGCTCTGTTTCTATAATAAATAAAACAGAAATACGTACAATGAACTCAATGGAAATAAACAGACCCATGAATCATAAATAGAAACCATTCCCACCAAAATACTGTTTCAGAACTTAAAAGAAAATGCTTCTAGCCAAAAAACATCTAAAACAAATTTAATTTCTTTGGTGGATGAAGGACATGCATGACTATTGCACAGTATCTAAAAGCAGCCATTTCATTTATTTAGTTTTCTTTTTCCTTTATTTGGGGGGGCAGTGGTCGTGACGGAGTTCAGAATTTTAGTTATTCTGTGTTCAGAATAAGTGATGTTTCACAAGTTGTGGTCAATGTCATTAGTTTATCATTGAACCAATATGATTAAACATACATATTTTTTTCTGAAAACAAAACAAAATCAAGTCTTTTCTGATCTTGCTCTTGTTTATCTCTCTAGTCTTCTGTGTTTGCTTATTTTCTTAAATGATTGGCTCCTTGTACTATGCAAATATTTATCAAAGAAATAACCAACTTCTATTATGACCATAAAATTTTTCTTTCTTTGGACTGTGCATTCTATACATGATCCCAGGCGTCTCAAAAATTCCAGAACTAGAACGTTCTCTAGGAAAGATCACATGATAGACTATAAAGCAGTCTCAACAAGTTCAAAAACATGAAAATCATATCACATGTCTTTTCTGATCACAATGGAATCAAGCTGGGAAATAACAACTTAGGGATTTTATAAAGTATGTATGTACATGCAAAGTAGACAATAGGTTCCAGAATAAAAAAAATAGTCCACAGAAACAATAATAAAAAAAGGGAATTTAAAAAATTTTTGGAAATGAGAGAAGATGACAATACAACATATCAAGACTTCTGTGATACAGCTCAATTACTATTAATAGCAAAGTTTATAGCATCTTGTTTCCTACATCAGGCAACTGGAAAGACATCAAATGAATGATTAGAAAAGAAAAAAGAAAATATGAGAAAAATAAAATTCAAAAATCAGTGCAAGGAATAGTAAGAGATGAGTAGTAAACAAAATAGAAATTGAAAAACCACACAAAAAGTAGTATATTGAAGAACCAGTTTTTGAAAAAAATAGACAAAATCAATACATCATTGTCTGAAGTAGCCAAAAAACAAACAAACAAACAAAAGATGGAGAGGACCCAAGTCAGCTAAAGTAGAGCTGAATAGGGAAATGGTACAAGGGACAGCACAGGAATAAACCCTCACTAATCAGGAATAGAGAGCAAACAAAAAATCCAGAGCCGAATGGCTTCACTGCTCAACTCTATCAAACATTTGAAAAAATTAATTTCAGTTCTTGTCAAAGTACTACAACAATTGCAAGGGAAGGAATCTTCCCATAGTCATAATAAGAGGGCAGCAGAACCTTAATCCTAATATCAGAAGATGAAACAATGGAGAAAAATATCTATAGAATAATATCCCTGATGAACACAGATGCCGAAATCCTAGCAAAATATTGACTAAAAGAATCCAACAACACATCACAGAGATTTCTCACCCTGGCCAAGTAGGACTTATACTTGATTTTAGCTCAATGATAAGACACAAGCAAGATTTTTTAAAAGATTTATTTTATTTTTATTGGAAAGGCAGATATACAGAGAGGAGGAGAGACTGAGAGGAATATCTTCCATCCGATGACAGGGCCACCGGGAAAAGAACCAGCACCCATATGTGATCCTGGTGTGTTCAAGGCAAGGACTTTATCCACTACGCTATCGCACTGGGCCCACAAGCAAGATTTAAGAACAATTGGTACGAAAGGTTCAACAATTGTGATGAATTATATTAACAAGCTGAAGAATAAAAAACATGGGGACCTTTTTATAGACACCCTGAAAACATTTTACAAAACACAACAATCTTTATTGATAAAAACCTTAAACCAATTGGCAAACCCATAGCCATTCTAATCAGTCAGGGACGTCCACTTCCAGATGGCTATTTGATACAGTTCTGGAAGTTTAAGCCAGAGCAATTACAGAAGATAAACAAATCCAAGAGATGCAGATTGGAAATAAAGAATGCTAACTATCCCTCTTTGCACATAACATGGTTTTATATACAGGGGAATTAAAAAAGTCTAGTAAGAGAATATTGGAACTTACAGAGCTTTGACAAGTTGCAGGATATAAAATCAACACACACACAGAAAAAAAATCCCTAGCCTTTGTGTAAAAAGTAATGCCCTGGCCGAGAAATAAAGTATAAGATCAGTATTACTCACAATAGCTATACAATTTAAATCACTCTGCATAAATTTAAATATGTTACATATTATATAAAATGAAAATTAAAAATGCTAAAAAAAATAGAAGAGACACATACAACAAAATGGAAAAATTTTGTTTTCATGGATGGAAAAATTAATATAATCAAAATGCCTGCAGTGTCCAAAACTATTTACAGACTTGGTGTGATCCCACTCAAAATGCCAAGGACATTCTCTTCACATCTAGCAAAGCCTTGCTAAAATTCATATAGGAACATAATGGACTCAGAATAGCTAATAATCTTAAACAAAATCAAAGATAAAAGCATTACAATTCCAGATTTCAGGACATACTACAGGGTAGGTTTAGTCTGTCAAAACAGACTGAAAACTGAAAAAAAAAAGATATCCGGACCAATGGAACAGAATAAAAACTTCAGAAGTTTATTATTTGACAATTCAGAAGTTAATTATTTGACAATAAGATAAAAGAGGGCAGAATTTTTTAAAAAAATATTTTGAAACTGAACCTGTACATGCACATGTGTAAAACAAGACCCTACCTTGTCTTTATCAGAAATGAACTCACAGTGCACCAAGAATCTAAATCTACTACCTATTACTATCAAATTATCAGAGGAAAATTTGGGAGAAGCCTGCACGATATTAGCATGGACAAAGGCTCCATGGAAAAGGAGCCAGAAGCATAAGCAATAAAAGCAGAAACAGACCAGTGGGATTACATAAAGCTAAGAAGTTGCTAGAAGGAAACATGCCACAAAGTGAAGAACAGAATAGAAGAAGCTATTTGCAACCAAAAGACTGATACAGGATTAACTCAGGATCTAGGAAGAGCTCCAGTCACAAAACAGCAGCATGACAAAGAATCCAGTTAAGACATGGACAAAGGGCATAAACAGGCATTTTTTCACATGTTGAAACTCAAATGGTTAACATATACATGAAAAGCTGCTCAGGATCACCTGCCCTCAGGAAAATGCAAATCGAAGTTAGAGTTTCTACCTCACCCCTGGTAGAATGGCCATCACCACATATCACAGAACAATAAATGCTGATGAGGACATTGGTGAAAAGTGCCCTACACCACTGTTGGTGGGAATATAAATTAGTAATACCATTACTGAAAACAGTATGTAGATTTCTCAGAAATCTGAAAACAGATCTACCACATGATCCAACCTTCCTACTTTGGGAATTTACCCAAATGAATAAATTCAGCCTATGAAAGAGTTGTCCGTATTTTCATGTTTACTGCATCTCAGTTCACCTTAGACAAGACATGGAGTCTACCCAGATCCTCTCCAACTGGTGACTGGATAAAGAAAATGTGGTACACAGGCACTTCAAAATACTTCTCAGCTATTAAAAAAAAAAAAAAAGAATTCTCTTCATAAAATGGTTGAATCTGGAAGCTATCATGAAATAAGCCAGGCACCAAATGCACATGTATGCCCTGCCTTATATGTAGCTGTTAACATAAAGTATAAAAATGTACATAAACAAAATGAACATCTATGCTTTGATTGTTGGTTTTGTCCGTGTTTCAACTCCTGTGGACCTGTGGTCTTTATGGATTGTAGTTGTTGAATATTACATACTGTGGTTTATTCCAACAGTGATTATAGAAAGGCATGAAAAGAAGTTTTCACAAAAATTAAAGAAAAAAGCAAAGAAGTAACAATGAAAGGAGATGCAAGATCATGGGAGTGTCGGGGGAGCCTGGTTAGCTTCCTATAATTCTTCCTGAAATATACAAAGTTTGCTCTTTTTCAAAAGAACATTTGAAATGAGTAAACATTCTTACGGTTTACTCATACTGTAAATGCAGGTGTATGGGCATGGAATGGAAAATCCTCAGGGACAGTTTGATAATCCAAAGCTTGACTCAATATCTAAGCCTAAATTCAAGTGAAGAGTAAGCAGTTATGAAAACCTCCATGGCATGAACATGTTAGTACCTACACCAAGGAGTTGCTTCCACATCTACATTGAGGAGACACTGACCATCAGCCAAGGGAACCACAGGTTTAGGGTGGCGGAACAAATGCTCCATGATCACCTCTGCCCACCCTACCCACTCCATTTACTTACAAGACTGCCACAGACTGAAACAAATCAGCAACCACTGGACAACCACACCTAAGTCATCTACACAAAATACTTCCAATTCAGAGAAAAATACAAGAGAATATGTGGAGGTGATAGTAGCCCTGCCAAGACAAACAGATACTACCCAGGGCACTGAGCAAAATTTACCAGATTTAATTCTTTTTTTTTTTTAAGATTTATTTTATTACAAAGTCAAAGTCAGATATACAGAGAGGAGGAGAGACAGAGAGGAAGATCTTCTATCCGATGATTCACTCCCCAAGTGAGCCGCAACAGGTCGATGCGCGCCGATCCGAAGCCGGGAACCAGGAACCTCTTCCGGGTCTCCCACAGAGGTGCAGGGTCCCAAAGCCTTGGGCCGTCCTCGACTGCTTTCTCAGGCCACAAGCAGGGAGCTGGATGGGAGGTGGAGCTGCCGGGATTAGAACCAGCACCTATATAGGATCCTGGCGCGTTCAAGGCGAGGACTTTAGCCGCTAGGCCATGCCGCAGGGCCCCCAGATTTAATTCTAAATTCTGGTCTTTGGATGCTTAGCATGTCCTTTACGGTTATCAACGACTTCATTATAATTATCTATTTAGAATTTTTCTTTCAGTTTAAACTATAAAAAGGCTCAGATATAAAAGATATTCCCCCAATGTTTATGCTTTATTTGCAAATTGTAGAAGAAACAATATTTCTGTGTTAGTAATATATGTTTTTGCTACTGATTTTTTTAGGAAAAATGATAGGACAGCATTTTGACTGTACAAAGGTGCAAAGGTTTTCAGCCCTTGATGAAGCTTCTCATGTTTCCTTTTCCATTTTGTCCTCATCTATTATTTACTTTATGTCACTCCAATATGAGTTATAGGTGATTTATAGGTGTATTTATTTTATTAATGCATAATTACTTGCACTTAAACAGAAATTTTATCTCTATAATATATTGCTCTTTGACAAGGAAATTAGGTATCTGGCCATTTTTCAGGAGGCTTTTTATTGTTGCCTTTCCTGATCCGAAAACAATTAGAATTGGCTTTTGATTGGAAAATATCAAAGATTTAATGAGAAGCTGTTTTGTATAATAAGTAATCAGAAAAAAATTACCTAGTAACAGTAGGATAAAAGAAGTAACAAAATCAGGTTGGGAAAAATTTAAAATCATAATTTGCTCATGGCAGAATATGCTATGTGAGTCACATAGCCAGACATTAAATGTGTCCTATCTGTAAGGAATAGATCTTACCCTGCCTACAAATTGATTCACTTGTTGGCACAGAAACCCATTTATCCTTCAATTCCTAATTTGCCTTATGTTCCCCAAAAAGCACAGGTTAGGCCCATTTTATGCACATATATTCTCATCTATAAAACTCAACTTTCTTTCAATTGTTTCATTCATTTCACTTTTATTATCATAATGTTACTGCTGTGTTAATATTGAACTAAATTTGTTGTCCGTGATGTTTATAGTGAAGACATGAATAAAAGGAAAAATTCTTGTAAATTTAGTGTGCGCTAAATTTTCTTCCAGTGACAAAAACCCAAGATCAATTTAGAACTATGTGTTTCTCAAAGGCGTGCTCTGATTCTCCATGTAATGGTATCTTTGGAAAATAAATGTTTATCTCTTTTCTTCCAAATGACATTTGCTGTTTCATCTCATACGTTTGTAACTTCAGCATCTCTAAAATCAATGCAGCTAACTAGTACTACTACGAAAATGTTATCATATGACGCAAGAGATGAAAACAACACAGGAAGTTCCCACCATGTTGTAGGATTTCTGTTTAATTCTGCAGTCAGACTCCCTCATTCGATCCTATGCCTCTTCCATTTAGTGTTGTAACTATGACCAGGGTTAATGAACATCTCTAGGACTATTTTGTCATTTGAAAAAAAAGAACAATAACACAGTATCTGTATCAGGTGCATTCTGATGATTAAATGAGTCTGAGAATATAACCCTCATTACTACATTAGAGTGACCTCTGTTAAACCATGTATGTTTAAGAATATTGCTTGAAAACTCCTTGACCAAGAAATCATAAAACAAAAGGAGGAGACCAAAGTGCAGGAAACTATGTGGTTCCTTTTGTGAACAGCAACATATTTGTATATTTGCGTGTGCACAGGTATGCACACACACACCTTATCAATGCAGCATCATTCTGTGTCACATCACAGTAATTCCTACACAATAAAAAGGAAAATTTAATGGAATTCTGATGAATAGATTTATAAATGATAGAGGCTTTCAACATCTGTAACAAACATGGTAGAAACAAAATAAAAACTTTTGGATATCTTTCACCAATATCCATACAATTTCTGAAGGAAAAAATCTAAACGAAACTCAAGACTCAATCACACTGCATTAAGGGATCAGTAGGCTGAAATACACCCATCTCATTAACTACTAATTTGACTTGGGAACACAAAATACCTATTACAGTTTCATTAGACCCAGTTCTAACTGTAACATGATTTAAACCTCTTATGCTATTGTTTCCTTTACATACATATGGCTAAATGTATAGCATTTACACAGTCTTGCTCATGGTGGGACATTCCTTGAAGGCACATGGAGTATGGCATTCAAAAACTAATCATGTTTAAGACAAAGTCAATCACAATGATCTCATGTACTCACTTGCTGGGTTGTTCGTACTATGCAAGCTGACCACTGGGACTCGTGGACCTAAATTTGAGAAAACATACATGTAAACTTATTTTAAATACATTTATTCGCAAGGTCAAGTGATAAATGCCTGAATATGCAAGGCTAGTCCAAAGCAGAGCTAAGAGTCAGAAATCCACCCAGGTCTCCATGTGGTAGCAGGAACCCCCAAACATAGGTCATCATCTGTTGCCTCCTGGACACATTAGTGGAAGTTGAAAAGTGGCCAGGACTTGAACCATCATTCTCATAGGGGACAAAGGCTCCCAAACGGTGGTCTAACACTCTGTGCCACCACATCCACCTCTGCAAAAACAATTTTAAAAAGATCTAAGCAACACTGTCCTGGAAGGGAACATGATAGAAACATGTATGGTTAGAACATAATGTAACAGAAAGTAAGTACCTGTATTTCATGTTTTTCTCTGAGAGTACTGTATTCAGAAAGTACAAATACAAAAGTATGGTGAAAGAAACTTTCTTGTATCTTGTTAAGATTCCTCACTCCCTGAATCTCCTATATTTCTGTGTTGACATTCCTCTGATTTTTCAGAGAGCAGTCACTGATGGTCACAAACTTGCTTATGGCTCTTTCACACTTCATGTGATGACACAAGATGAAATTCTCTTTGTTGTTGCTTTTAAAAGATTTATTTATTTCTATTGGAAAGGCAGATATACAGAGAGGAGGAGACAGAGAGGAAGATCTTCCATTCGATGGTGCACTCCCCAAGCGGCCACAATGGCTGGAGCTGAGCCAATATTAGGCAGGGAGCCCAGAGCTTCTTCCAGGTCTCCCTTGTGGGTGCAGGGTCCCAAGGCTTTGGGCCGTCCTTGACTGCTTTCCCAGGCCACAAGCAGGGAGCTGGATGGGAAGTGGGGCTGCCATATGGGATCCTGATACATTCAAGGTGAGGACTTTAGCTACTAGGCTATTGCGCCAGGCCCAAGATGAAATTCTAACTATCACTAATCTAAGAAATAAAGAAAACATGCATATTTGAAATATCTCAAGCATATGATAAATAAAACTTTGGATGCTAATTCTATACAAATTTTAAGAATATACTATTCAGTATCATATTACTCAAAATACACTAGATACTTTTTTGTCTTGTTATATAAAATCTACTATATATTTTGTCATGAAAAGTATATTGGATCTTAATTTCTTTACAGAACCCTACCTAAAGTGTACTGGTTCTTTTATTATTGTCTTTAAGTACTCATCTTTACTGATCACTTTATTTCAGGTATCAAGAAAAATGAAACTCTAAACTACATCTTGTTGTATTTCCCCTTGTGTCTTTAACAAAGACATCAACTGCACAGTAGCACTCAAATGATCGAATTGGGAGAAGATGCATGAATTACATTTGATGTGCAGGAAATACAGCATCATATTAAAGGGAAAATTATTTCTATGACCGCATCCTGGACAGTCCTGTCCTGTAAGATTAGAGTATACTGTTATGCATAAAAGATGTTATGGGGGTAAATCAATTGCTCTTAATCAAAGAACTTTGGAGAAGAATTCAATCGCTATACATCCTAAATCCCTTGACAATCAAGCCATGGTTTCAATAAGTCTATTGCTTTTCCTAAAGGCCAAATAATTTCATTTATTGTTTTCACATGGTTTTGCTAGGATAAAATGGTTTATTCATTTTCACATGCTCATGTTTGAATATCTCTTATTGATTGTATATGCATATTGACTAATGCTAAGTTTCTATTTCTAAATGAAGTCTATGAATAAAGGAATCCCAGTAAATCCAATTTGTGTAACATTTGAAGTTTACTGATGATAGTAATAAATACTGATCAAATACAATGGATAAAGAAAATCTGAAATCACATAGACGCTTACCTTCACAAAGCAATAAGAAATGTTGATTCATGGGACTAAAACTGGCATCAAAATATGTACACTGCTCTTTCATAAAATTACATGAAATGCATTGTCGATTCAGTAATCCTTCAGTAGAAGCACTGGGGGGAGAAAATACGAGTGAGCCAATCTACTTCAGTGTGGCTGCTGCGTCAGAACAGTTCAACATAAACTGAAGACATCCATCAGTGTTTGCACAGGGGTTTCTTATAGGTTTATGGCTCACGGTACACAAGCAAGGCCAACTTCACTATTCATGTTAAAGATACATGTTATTCTCTGTAATAAGATGGTAGTTATGAATACCTTCTGTGTATAATATATAGTGAGAATTGATGGATTAATAAAAGCAGATTTCCACATGAGATTCATCTATTATTTTCATGTTCTTTACAGAAAATTTTGGTATTAGGTCTTTAAAGGTAAATGTTCACAGATTCTGGAATAAAGTCATGATCAATCAAGCCATGATGGTTTAAATTCAATGTTGAGGGAAATAAACAAAAGATATATTAACCAACCTGTTAGTAAGTAGGGACTATTTTTTAAAAATCAAAATCAAAATCCATATACAGAATACTGATTACTAAATATAGCCTGGAAGGAGTGTGGGGGATAGAAGAGTTTGGATTTAAGAATGAAGGGAAGTTGGGTGGTGGTGTGGTGCATTAATCTGACAAATATACTAATTTGAAATATTAATGGGGAAATAAGATAAGGGATTTATGGGAATCAGTGTATTATTATCTCATAAATGTATGTTTAATAAATTTAGAATAATAAAAATGAAGAATAAAAATGAAGATATTAACAACACATGGGATTAGGGGTAAGCACTAAACTTTTCCCATCAAATACCAGCATTGAAACTACTGACAAGGAAATATGTTCATGCATATGATGCTAATCATATGTTGATACCTTGAAGAGGTCAAGATAAAAATGATCATCATCATTATTTTATGATAATGATGCTTAAACATGGTGGGCTTAAGATCTTCACTTGTAGTTAATTTCATATATAGAGATGTTCATATCATAAATAAAATTAAATGCAGTATTACCTAGGCTAATGGATGAAAACAATGTGGAATATGCATTTACAAATCACTAGATTGAATGAGATATTCTCAACTCCATTAGGAATAAAATGTGAATGGGTACTATATTAATAAATGAGTAACACTGTGTACATTTTCATGTTATTTTTTCTGGAGGCATAGAAGAGCAATGAGATCCTGAGGCAGGTAAAAGAAATATCTTAAGCAATTAAAGTTAAGCACTAGCTTTTAACCATAGAAATACACAAAGAAATAACTTATTTTTACAAAGTCATGATGTCACCTCTGAAATACTATGAATTGTTATGATTCAAATTTCCCCTTATTGGTCAAGGCAAACAATCTATATTAGGTCACTTGGAAATATCCTTAAAACACAGAAATAAATAAATATAAATATAAATAAGAAATTAAGCATATATAAAATTTTGCACATCATCTCTGTTGCAGATATCTGTTCACTGATATATTAATGTTTAAAGCTTTTCTCTCCACTCATTCATGAAAATCTCCAATACAAGCTTCCTACATTTTTATATTCTTGTTTCCTCATTTTTTATCTCAAAACTGTTGAAATAATGTAAATTTTGAGGTCAAAAATATATCACAGTGCATATGGTAGCAATTCTGCGGGGATATCTAATGCCATATATTAAATCAATGAATGATCATTTTTATAGCCTGCAAAAGACTGATTGAGTTTCCTGGGCCAAATACTAACATTATGTTACGGTCAGGGCAACTGGCATTTGATGAGTTATTTAACAGAAATTTATTGGTACTACATGTTCTTTATACCACTATTGGCAACATTAATACAGGTTCTAGATATATTGACTGTTCAGACACAGTCACTAGAGAGATGAGAAAGGCTCACAAGTCTAAGCAGTCATTGGGATTCAAATCGCATTTTAGATTCATAAGTGGAAAAGAGACTGAGGCAATTCCATTTGCTGAACCTGAATAAGCTTAATCTTCTGACATGGTCATTTTTCTTTAAGAGTTGCTTAAAATAGGGTAATGAAACACTGATCAAGTATTTCTGTATCTCTAAAATATTGCTCATAGCTTTTAGTTTCCACTATAGAGTAGGTTTGAAGAAAGATGAGCTCCAGGTTACGAGAAAAAAAAAATCAGTCCTTTATTTAATGCTGAAAATCAAACACAACCTCTAAATAAAGAACTTTTATTCCTTCAGAAGTCATTATCATTGAGCCTATGAGTTCTGGGTGATCCAAAAGAAAAACTCTAAGCAAGATAAAATAATTCAGTAGATGATAAAAACAAAGATTGCTGTGAATGAAAGCAAACTCTATGGACACGTATTATCTACGTCTTAAAAGGTGCCACACAGGACATGGCCATCCCCCACTGTAGTCCCGGCCCAGCTTCTGATTTCAACTTTCCTGCTATCATACGCCCTGGAAGTCATTACTCCATGACTCAAGCAGTAGGTGCTTGCCATCCGCATGAGAGACAAAGACTGAGCTCCAGCGATTGACCTGCGTGTGACCCAGTCCCAACTGCTGTAAATACCTGGACAATTTATCAGAGGATGGAAGCTCTCTTTTTACCTTTCAAATATGAAAAAAAAAAAAAGAAAATTGGGAGAAAATGAAAAATCACAAAAAAAGAGGCAAAAAGTGGTTGGGTAAATTAGGAGAAATCAGTTTCTTTGTACATGTGTGTATTTATATATATTGCTCCTAAAGGAAAGTCTCACACACTTTGTAGACTCAGTGGTGACACTTTTTCTAACATGATCAATTCCTACTGAGAATATATCTTGTCAGTTTTGAAAATTTAAAAAAAAAATCTGTGAAATGGAAATTAGAAAGTGGGTATAAAGTCTAGAATTCAAAGGTTGATGCCAGTTAAAAATAAAAGTCATTCTTGAGAGATCCTGGAGGAAGCTTTCTGAGTGAGGAGACTTTCTTATTCTAAGTTGGTTTGATCTTAAGTCAGTTTATGCATATGATTTTTAACTTGAAAAAGTGGTCAGATATTCATATTTTCTCATGTAAGCTCTATTTTAGAAAGCAGAGAACACTCCTGAAATAAATCAGGGTATATCCTCCAATATCAATCTCTTCAAATTTTGCCAACTGCACTAAAAGAAAGAAAAAAATTAAATGAACATTTGCTCTGACCCACTCTACTAAGGGTGCTTGAAGCATTATACTGTTCAAAAAGTAAATAATGTGCATGAAAGGCCCCGCTGCAATTATTCCCATGCCAGAGGCTGGCTCATGAGGGCCTCGGGGTGTGGATTTATAGGGGACCAATGGGACAGCACCAGTGGGGGCATTCAGGGACTTGGGAGTTCACGTCCAGGAAGGCAGAGCAAGCCTGATGATTACTCCAGGAAAACTTGTCCCAGGTGGGGTAGAAGGAGGGTAGGGGATAGGCACAGGTTAGTATGCTGGCCTGGTGGGATGGTGAACTTATCTTAGGAAATTCTGAATGGGCCTGGATATTGGGCATATGGTCCCAGGCCAGTACACATTCCACAAGCTGGAAGGCTGGGCTATGGAACTCATGTGCTCCCAGGTGCGTGGACTGTGGGATTAATCACAGAAAGGGGCAGAGGGCTGTGGGGGCGGAAGAATTGCTGAGGGAGTATATTGCAGGTTAGGAATGACTTCTGATGGACTCCCAATGACAAGTTCACTGTCCTTGCAGGTAAGTGAGAGGGCTAAAACCAGGCAGTTTGGAATGGAGAAGATGGAGGGTCTTAACAGGTCAGAATGATGCACTAGCCCATGTAGAAGACCTGCGCTGGACAGGTTACCATGGAAAACAGCAAACTACCACTCATTGGTGCACACTAAATCTAGGGCTGGGGGACTGCACAGAAGGGCTAAATTACAGTACTCACCAGTGAGTATCAGAACAGGGGATGGGTCACGTTAGGCCATGGGCAGGGGCAGATTTGGGGGGGGTTTGTAGGCTCACCCCTGTGGCACTGCAATTTTTGCTGGATGGTTTAAGAGCTGGGGTGGTGACGGGCTGAACTGGGCAAGATCAATCAACTCTCCAACACTCATGAGTACTGGGGTTGGGAATAGGCAGGGCAGGTCCAGGCTGTAGCACTCACAAGTACATCCAAGAACAGGATATGGGTCAGGTGAGACTACAACATCTACCAGTTCCCACAAAAGCTGGGATCGAGAGGGTAGACTGTACCAGGTATGGGTCTAGCTCCCACCTGCACATGTGCAACCTGGGTCTGGGAGTGGGCCTGGTGGGGAAACTTGGAAAACTCCTCTGGTGGTCTGTAACTCTCACTGGTGAGCATGTGGTTTAGGCCTGGGCATTGGTCAGGCTGGGCTTGTAGATCCACCCATCAGCAAATCTGTGGGGTGGTTGTGGAGGTGGGCAAACCAGGCAGGGCCGGGCCAACCTTAGCCAACTGCCATGTGCATAAGCCAAGTTTGAGTGTAGATTAGGCTGGGCTAGGCTATCACACCTACTGGTTTGTGTCAGCCAAGGGATGGGAGCAGACTGCAGGGTTAGGCTGCAGCACCCATAGCAAGAGTTGGGGCTGGGGGTTGGCGAGAATGGATCAGGCTGCAGCATTTTATGGCAAAGGAGAAGACAGGGGATGGGCTATCCTGAGCTAAGTCAGAGCAACCAATGGCACACACAAGATTTGTGGCTGGGTAAAAGTCTGGTTGGGGAGTTAAGGGAATGCCCATCTGAGTAGTGATTTCCACTGGTGAGCACAAGAGCAGGAACAGGGGGGTGGCAACATGGACTGGGCATGACTCAGTGTCCCTTGACATCTGCGTGGATTGGGTCTGGGGTGCACCAAACCAGGCTAGACTCCAGCACCTATTGGTACTCTTAAGAGCCAGAGTGGGTAAAGAACATACTAGACTAGATCACAGCACTTGTTGAACTATGCAAGAGCTGTGTCTGGACATGCACCAGGTATGACTGGGCTATAGTATCCAACAGTGAGAATCAGAATGGGTGTTGGCTGGTTGGGCAACGCCAGTGTTCCTTCCAGGACAGGAGGTAGACTAAGGCTGGGTAAAGGATCCACTGGTATGGGTGAGATCTGTTACTAGTAAGAAACCTGATAGAGCAGTTTGGGGAACTCCTCTGTCAGGACGCAGTCTCTGTAGGTGAGAGCAAGAACCGAGGCTGGAATCAGCCCAGACAAGGCCAGATTATGGCACTTGCTGGCACATGTGTGGGTCAGGTCTGGGGGTGGTGGTCCATGCTGGGCCAGTTTATAACACCCACTAGAAGATATGAAAACCAAGATGGGGGTGAGAAAAGCCTGACTGGGCCACAATATCAGCCAGTTACACTTGGGCAAGGTATGGGGGCTATGTAGGTAAGGCTAGGCTTCAGCACCCACCAGCTTGACCTGGAACTGGGGGTAGAATAGGTCGGGCCAGGCTATAGCACCCACTGGCAAATGCCTAGGTAAGGTGGGCCATGCCAGACTGAGCCACAACACACAGCAGTACACGTGAGACCCAGGGCCAGGATGTAAGCCCGGTAGCGGAGCAGTGGAGGCTACCCTGCTGGGCCACTGCTCCCACTGCTGAGCTTGAGAATTGGCATCAGGGTCAGACCAGGCTGGGCAGTGCTACAACACCTGTTGGTTTGTATGTGAGCTGGGTTTGGTGCACAACCAGGCTGGGTTAACTGACTGCACCCACTGACACATGCATAAGCATGGGCTTCGCTACAGCATCAGCTGGCAAATACTGGGACTGGGGCAAATCCTGTCAAGCTAGATTGCAGAATTACCTTGGCAGTGCAAGATCTGAATCTAGCACTGGACACCTCTCTGATGGGTTGCATCTCCCACTGGTGAACATGGGAACCAGTGCAAGGGCGGTCCTTGCTAGACAGGCAGTGGTACCTGCTGGCATGAATATGGGCAGGATAGTGGAGTTGGCTGGGTTGATCTAGGTTTCAATGCTCATTCATGTATATGAGAGCTGAATGGCATGTGGGACAGACTGGACCAGTCTGTTGCTCTAACTGGCAAGCACAGGAACCATAAATGGGGACAGGCCTATTGGGGGTTATTGGGGGTTGTTCCAACTATGCTACGGCTCCTGCTGGTGTATATGAGGGCCAAGTTGTGATGGGTAGGATTGGGCTGACTAATATCATCCATTGATTTGCATAAGAGATAGGATTGGAGACAGAATTGACCCAGCAATTAGAACTATCAGCATTGCATAGGCTGATGTGGGGGACAGAGAAGGGGCCCAAAATAGAAAGCACACACAATACTTAGTCTGGGATAACTTCAGAAATCTTTGGGGATGAACCTTGATGAACCATTGGACTCGGAACTCCAAACATGGAGCATAGAATCTGTGCTCTGACTGTGGAGTGCATGTGTCAAACATGGGCCTCCTCAATGACTTAACTGCAGCAGTGGATGGGATACCCAGTTGCACATGGAGGATATGGCAGTCCACTGGAGACTGCAGAGTTGATTTAGTATTATAGCAAAGGAAGGTGGGCAGAACAAATTGGTCAACTACCCCGGCCAAGTGTTGGCAGCAAATATCTAGACGAATGGAGAATCTAAGGTGGCCTGTGTCAGTCAGCGGATCTTGGAAGGATTTCCTTATCCTTGGACTGGCAAGATAAACAGCATTTCAAAATTAACAAACTATTGAAACTACTTGAGCAGAACCATTGAAACTTGTTGTGCACTGTGGATCTCGGGATGACGTTGGGTGGCTATTTTCTATTCCTGGGTACTGGGGCAGTTGGGAGGCTGGGTATAGCGTCTCCCTTATCTCCCCCCTTATCCCAGATACAGGAAGAAGAAAAGAGAAAATTTTGAAACAATGGTCACATCCACTTTCCCCTCACCCTTTACCCTTCTTGCTGTAGTCAACTATGTAAAAATAATCAAAACTAAAACAAAAAAAAAACAGAAAAAATAATAATGCATGACATGTCAGTTCACCGGAAATTCAAAATGAGATGTAACACAAGGAAGACACTCGGGAAAATATGTAAATGCATCTGTTGTGGGAGTTGACAGAAAACACCATATTCAAGAAATACTTTGAAATCATATAATCAGATGAGAAAAAGCTTTTTATAAGAGCAGGCAAAAAGGCTGTTTCCAAGCATAATAGACCCCCATGCTCACAGAGGCCTGAGCCATGAGGCAAAAAGAGTATGAGGTTTTGTCATGCACAGTTGGCTGCCCCTTGGCCATGTAAAAGATCTTCCCATCTCTTTGGCTGTCTAGAAGGCCACGGGGTCCCTGCCCTGTGAGACAAGATCCTGCCCCTTGCTTACCTGTACAACTGCCTCCCTCTGGGAGAACTCTCCGTGCTCAAGAAGTAACTGTCCAGGAATGAAAACAACACAAGTATTAGACACAGACGTGTTTTTGTCACCCTGAGCTTCCACTTGAATTTTCAAAACTGTCAAGAAAAACGCAAGTGTTATTTTGCTATTCAGCCACATGTTTGTTTTCCTTTGTAAGAGTATTGCCTTTCTCACAATGTTTCTCAATGTTTGCATGTTGAATATGCATGCACATGGTGTATGGATCTCTGTGAAGCAAAGAAATATCTTCAAAGAAAAGGTTATTCTTCATGCGCTGGCCTTACATTAACTAGTGCTGTGGAAAGCAAAAACATAAACATAATCTAGTGGAAAACATCTGATTTGACAGCCTACCCGAGTCCCAGCCCTGACCAGAGCAACAAAAGCACTCACATTTTTTGAGTATGTTCATCATACGCCAAGATCTTGATCACTTCCCAGTTTCCTGATGTCAGATGCCGCACAGTAATTTGCTCACTTTTGCTCTGCAAAGAGATAGACAGTATTGATTTTCTTTTTATTTAAAGAGCATCTCCCTCCTAAACACAAAAATATCAACTGCCTGGACTACTTCTAGTTCTTCAATTTTCAGCTGACATTCTGTTTCCTGTTTAAATCTTAAACGTCCACATACACTATTGTAAATGCAGACTCACACAAGACGGTATGTTTATCTCGTGCCACAGCAAAGCCATATGGAAAGTTCTGTCAGGTGGGCCTGCCCATGGGGCCCAGTACTAAGGTCAGTTTCTGCAGAGTAAATGGTGTTCCAAAATAATTCAGTGCTCTTAAACCATTACCATATGTGTTTTAATAACAGCTGTGATTTCATTAAATTCCACAGGAATATAAATGTATACGGCTGTAAACCTAAACACACAAACATACACAAATCTGAGGGAGACAGAACGAATGTGGAACCAGCTCTTTTCTGTTGGGAGAAGCCATTGTGTATCTCTTTTCTTCCTGCACAGCCATCCATCACCTGCATGTACCTCAATTCAGTTAACGGTTTTCAACGATACAGTACATATTTGCTCATTTGCTTAACAGGCGTGGATGTATCTTTTTACAATATTTATTTTAATTTTTGAAATTTATCACACAATTCTGTATAGTCTGGGATTCCCCTCCCCCAATTTCCACTTCCTGATAGATGTTTCCCATATTTTCACAACAGTACATTTCTTCATAAGGAGTTATAATTCCATCAATCTGCTATTTAAGTGTGTCCTGACATTGCTGGAACAGACAACGTCAGACACTTCATTATCCTATTATTTAGATATGTTCAACACTTTCATTGGGAGTCCTTCTTTTGTTTGGAAGTAGAGATGCATTTTGCATTGTGTATTCACATCTGGATATGGTACTCTCCTTTATCCCAACACTATACATTTCAATGTGCGTGATGGATTCCCTATATTAGAGAGAACATACAGTATTTTTCTTTTTGGGATTGACTTATTTCACTGAGCATGATGGTCTCTAGTTGGGACCATCTAGTTGCAAATTGTATCATTTCATTCTTTTTAATGGCTAAATAATATTCCATGGAGTAGATGTACCACAGTTTCTTTAGCCACTCCTCTTTGGATAGGCATCTGGACTGTTTCCTTGTCTTTGCTACTGTAGATTGTGCTGCTGTAAATACAGATCTCCTTTTCACATGTAGTTTTAATTTCTTTTGGGTATATTCCTAGGAGCAGGTTAGCTGGGTCATATGGCAGGTTTATTTGCAATTCTCTAAGCATGCCCCACACTGATGTCCATATTGGTTGCACTAGCCTGCACTCCCACCAGCAGTGAAACATGGATTTATCTTTAGGATATGTCCTTCCATAAGGGGAGTTTCATTTTGTACATCTATCAGTAATGAGCACAACTACCTACTTTCAAGGGAACATGTTACAGAAAGTATTGTTCAATATTTAGCCAGTTTTGTATGAGAGGCATACTGGTGTGGAAGGATATTGCAGTGTGCCAAGCAGCATTTTCAAGTGGGATAATTGCTTGTGATTAAAAGCACCACTGGAGGAGGGTAATTAGCTCTTGGTCACTGGCGAATGTTCAGCGGCATGCAATGAACATTTGTGGCCGTGTTCCCTCACCTGAAAATTCAAAATCTGAAGTTCGGATTCTGAAATGTGATATTCAGAGGAGACTTTTCATGGTAATCAAATAAAAAAGGGTGAGCCCTCAGGATATAACAGTCCTCTTCCTTTAAAAATATTTTCATGATCTAAGGCTCAGGAATTTCACCTTCTAGCCTTACCATTACCATCGACAACAGTTTCTCCTCACATTATTACAACAGTATATTACTTTAGCAACTTTCACAATCTAACATTCTGTAATCTTAATGTGTCATGACCTTGTAGGTATTAACATTGGTAGAAAATCCAGCATCCTATTGTCTCTCTGGTGCCCTCTCTTTCTTTCTCTCTTTTTCTCTCTCCCTCACTTTCTGCTCCCCTCTCTCTCTCTTTCTCTCTTTTGAGAATACTGCAAGAAGATCACCAGTTGCAACGAGCAAAAGAACTGTCACTGGGAAATAAATAAATGGCATTTTGGTTATGCACTTTCTAGCCTCAGGATTGCGAGGAGTGCCTTTTATTTGAGCCATTGTGTCAGAACACGCATAATTTGTCAGAACACTCACAACTGACTGAAACACTTGGAGGAAAACCGTCTTCACCTAAGATTAACCCTCTCTCAAGGATAATCCCCAAACCAAATACATTCAGACCAATCCAGCAGCATGATCTTCTTCTCCTGACTTATTAACGGCCTTGCTAAGCAAGAGATGTATCTGGGGTTAACTGATGGCTTCATTCACATGCCAATACATCGCTCATTCTTTTATCAAACTTCACCTTTCTTTCCTCCTTCCCAATAGCTTCTTTGCCAGGAGGAAAACCATCAGCAAGCAAAGAGGCAGCTAAAAGAACGGGAGAAAATATTTGTAAACTCTGCAAGTGACAGAGGATTAATATCCAGGATCTATCAGTAGCTCAAGAGACTCAACAACAACAAAACGAAAAGCACAGTTAGGAATGTGCAGCAGACATAACAAGCATTTCTTAAACGATGAAATTCAAACAGCCAACAGAGAAAAGCTGCTCACGTTCTCCAGTCATTGGGGAATTCAAGTGAAAATGAGGTTTTACTTCATCCTAGACAGAATGGCCATCATGTGGAAATCATTAAACAATACAGAGAGGATGTGGGTAAAAGTTACTCCAATCTACCTTTAGTGAGAATGTAACTAGTGCACCAATTTGGAATAGAATGGAGATTTCTCAGAAAACTGAAAATAGATTTACCATATGCCTCAGCCATTGCACGCTTGGGAATATATTCAAAGAAAAGGAAATCAGCATATAATGAGAGAGAGTTGTCAGTACTCATTGTTTATTGCAACTCAATTGACAATAGCTAAAATATGGGATTAACCCAGATGTCCAGAAAGTGATGAATGATAAAGAAAATGTGGTCCATTTATAATATGGAATAATGTTTAGCCTTAAAAAAAAATGACATCCACGCACATGACCTCCTCTTAAGAGGTTGTCAGGATCGCACCCGATTCCCCCATCATGCATTGCTACAGTAGTTTTACTATCGTTTAGTGCTGCTTTGAGTCTGTTGTCTATGAATTACCATATTTAATCTTGATAGGCTATATTGTACTTTTTCCTCACTCTTTTTATGATCCTGAAAAACTTCCCTGCACTTCCTCCCCATCAAGGATTAACAGCGTATTGAGGGTATAGTAGGTTTTACAGTTTTTCTATGTAAGTGGAGCAGGTGGTAAGGAGGGAGCTTGGATCCCAACCATGAAGACTCCCAAACCCTCACCACAAACTATTAATACGAGCAACAAGGACTACATCCCAACTGCCAAGGAGGCCACAGGGAATTGGATGCCCTCGGAGGCCGAGTACTCTGAGGTCACCCACCCCCAACCGGAGCTTCCACAGGGGATGGAAGAAGTCCAAACACTACCGTGCAGAAACGAACATCATCGGAAAGACATCCAGAAGCCCTGAGCAATCCACAGAAACAGAAGAACAATAAACGTCCTTCGGGACCAGGGAGGAGAGCCTTCTCTGGTCCGAGCCTGGCTCCACCTCTGGACCCCCGCCCTCCCTCGCAATGACCATCGGGATCGCTCCGAAAACCCCTCATAGCAAACAAACAACCATACAAACTAAAAAAGCCTAAAATAAATAGACAAACAACAAAAACTAGAGCTTGGAATCTGACAGGAAAGAGCTGGCGTGGATTGGCTCATGCCTCGCTGGGTGGGACACAAAGATTAGTCACTCCTCACCATGGTGCTGAGGATTTCCCTGCACACCCCCCCCCCAAAAAATGTTCTGCACCTTAACTGTTGACAAATGTCTTGTTAGAGTTACAAGCCAGTCTAGATTATCCTAAAATCTGCCAAGAAGCAAAATTATACTTCAACACAACAAATGGCTAAATACGAAAATGAAATAGACACGAGACAGCTGAATGGTACCTTATAGCCATTTTAAGGTATATAGCAGTTGGTCCTGTATATAAACTAAAATTGAAATGTCAATGAGCTAATCATAGGTTGTGGTTAAGAACTTGCTTTTTTTTTTTTTTTTTAAACATACTGGTTACTCAAAACCATGTCAATTCCATAATGTTGCAAATTGCTGTTGATGTTATATTGGGACTCCTAATTGACTGGGATGATATTCTACCAGCTCTAACTTCGGACCAGAAATGGTCTCCCCAAGAAACTGTTCAACCCATCTGGACAATAAGTAGCTGGACTCTATGCTTGGTATACGTTTGCAAGGAAAGAATCTTGATTGAATTTGAACTGTAATACTGCATCAAGGTGGAGAAATCCACCAGGGGGGAGGGGCGTAGGGAGAGGTGGGGTGATTCCCAGAGCCTAGGAAACTGTCACATAATGCAAAATAATAAAAAAAAAGAAAAAAAATAACATCTTTCCTTTTGCACCCAAATGGATGTAACTGGAAACCACTAAGCTTAGTAAAATAAACCAGTCCCCATAAGACAAATGCCATGGTTTTTCTAATCTGTTATACCTAAAATATATGTAAAAAATCATTCAATATGCAATTGATATTTTGAGATTTGATCATTTTGTATAGCCTTTATTCTCTTGAGGAACATTTTTTTTAAATACTTGTTAGTCATTGCATTCCTTACTTACAGTGTTAAGCCTGTGATTACAAAGCTAGCTTAAAGGACATCATTTGGAGGGAAAATATGCATATATGTATATATGTGTGTGTGTACAACTATATATACTATGTATTTATGTAAATATATAAATACATGTACATGTATGACTATATACCTATGTATTTATGTACATATATACATATATATATGTATATATATACATATATATATATATATATATATTTTTTTTTTTTCACCCACCCTCCTTCCTCCTTGGTATATACGAAATGTGAGCCAGAGAGTCGGTAGGCAGGTAGAGTCTGATCATCACTATGCTCAGGGAACTACACATCCATTTGAATCAACCATTGTGACCAACATCACCTATCTAGCATAGTTTGAGTATTTTCTGTCCTGCTTTTGATCTTGCTCCAAAACAATGCCCCTAGGAAAGCAGTGGTTGATGGTCCATGCAATAACATCTCTACTATGCATCTACATCAGATGGAGTTCCAGGCTCTTGACTTCAGCTTGACTCAGACATTGCAGTCAGTTGAGAAGGGAACCAGCAGATGTCCTACTCTTAATCTATCACTCTTTCAAATAGACAGACAGACAGACAGACAGATAGATAACTAGGCTTCAGTATAGATTCTCATTTGTTCAATTCTATTTCAATGCCTTCCAGAAATGATGAAATATTGTCATGCTACAAGGCTTTGTTCATTTCCATTCACACACATTTCAAATTCATAATAATATTCAAATAATCTATACATTAGAATCATAAAGAGGACTTTCTCTTGCATTATAGTATCTAGAGGATGTATTTTGCATATAGGGAAGCTGTTCATTTCTGGTTGCTAAGAAGCCACTTGCTGTCTCACTGTACACTTCCCTATCATAAGAACTGTTATTCTTGCTGAATTTAAATTGGCTAATACTTCTCTTACATTATTACAAAGTAGCCGGAATATCAAGTACTATTCTTTGTCTATTCCTTAATGAAAATGCTGATGATACTTACTAAGACATTGGCTTTTGAAGAATGCATGTTTTATCTTTTAAAGAAATTATTTAGCAAATTTAAATCTTATTTCTAAAACTCATTAAGACTGTCATTTGGTATTAATTGTAAAAGATGTTTTCAGCTCTTATTGTAAAGAAAATGAATCCTGAAGAATAAGTGGTGCTGTATTGAGATTGACTTTTGAAACCTACCATGAATGAGAGTGATTTTTTTTAAAGATTTCAAGTCCGGCTAATTTATATTCTGGGTGGTATTTGGTAATGTCTCTAGTCCTCGGATCCCAGCCAGCCATGTAGGAGACATGAACAGAGTTAATGAGTTCTAGTTTCTATAGCAGACATTTCTGTGGCAAACCGCTGGCTAGACAATATGTGTGTGTTTGTGTATGTGTGTGCTTCTTCATTTCTTAAAAAAAAAAAACCAAACACTTAAATGATTCTCCTGGGACATTCTATATGGGCTTTGTATGCCTCTTTGGTGTATTTAGGATTTTATTCATCCATGCTATTATTCAACTTAACTTCTGTATCCAATGACGACAGTTTTGGTTGAATGTCCTTTTCATGAAATCATCCATTCCATTTGACTTTTGGCATTAGTAGCCATGCTGTCCTATAGAATATTCTCTTATGATTTTTTAAAATGTCACATATGTGTTCTACTAGCTATTTATTCCATATAATTTTAGTTTTTCTCTGCTTTTCCTGGTTTAGGTCAGATTTTCAAGGGTTTTAAGAGGGTTTTTCCCAGCCAGTATTGCATTGCATTTTTAAATTATTAGGTCATATATATATATATGTATATATATATATATGATTTATTATTTTATTGTAAAGTCAGATACACAGAGAGGAGGAGAGACAGAGAAGAAGATCTTCCATTCATTGATACGCTCTGCAAGTGGCCGCAACAGCTGGAGCTGTGCTGATCTGAAGCCAGGAGCCCAGAAATTCTTCCAGGTCTCCCACACTGGTGCTGGGTCCCAAGGCTTTGGACCATCCTCAACTGCTTTCTCAGGCCACAAGCAGGGGACTGGATGGGAAGTGGTGCTGCCAGGATTAGAACTGGCACCATATGGGATCTCAGCATGTGCAAGGCAAGGGCTGCACTGGACCCTAGTTCTATATATATATATTTTTTTTGTTCTATATATATTTTTAAAGTGAAACCAAATTTTGCATAAAAGCTATTTTCATTTTTTCTTTATATTGAATCTTGCCTATAATTTTTAGATATTTGATTTGGGAATTCCATTCACTAAATGCCATTCTTTAATTTTCATTTTTATCAATACTTACAGCAGTGAGTTTTATTTGCATTAGATCCTAAGATCAAATTTTTGTTCCTCTTCTATTACCTATAGTAATATTATAATTCTGCTTTAAATTCACCAACGAAATGCTGGGGTGTGAACATTTGTCTTTCAAACATTTCTGGGACAGAAACTGGATGACTCAGGTTAGGCTGTTGTTTAGGACTCTTGCCACCATCACCTGAACACCAACAGGGTTGAGTCCTCACTGATCTGATGCAGCTCCCTGGTGATGCACACTGAGAGACAATGGATGATGACCCAAGATTTGTGTTCTTGTCATACATGTGGGATGCCCTGATGGAGCTGCTAACTAGCTTGATCCAGCCCTCATGGTTGCTGCCACTGGGAGAATAAACCTATAGATGGAAAATTCTCAATGTCTTATTACTATACATTGGTCTTTTATCTATTCATTGCTCTTAAAAAAAAAGAAACAGTTCCTTAAATGAATTCAGAGAGAGGGTGAGGCTGAGACAAGAGTATGCCCATTTGCTAGCTCACACCCCAGTGGCTGAAATAGCTAGAGGTGATGAGGTCAAAACCAGTAACTGCATAAAAATCTCTCACATGGGTACAAGGGCCCAAACACTTCAGTTATTTTTGTGTTGCTTTTCCCCAGGCCTTCATCAGGGAGCTGCATCAGAAGTGGTGCAGCCAAGACGCAAAATTGTGTCCATATGAGATGCTAGTGTTGCAGATGGCATTTTAATCCACTATGCCAGATTCTTGGCATCCATTGTTTGTTCCTAAAGGCAGTTCTTTAGACTGCCTGCTCTATATGGTCAACAATAAGTATGACTTCTTTATATTAGTTTTTCTACTGTCTGATGCAATGTTTATTTGTTTAATAATTTGAGCAATTCAAGTTGTGACAGACAGTGGAGACTAGTATACTTTTGAGACAGTCATAAAGTTCTAAATTATTTTGTTACCAAATTTCTGTAGAACAATAATTCAGAATATAGCTTCCTTTCCTCATTTCTAGATTAAAATCTGCCAGGACAAGACACTAAAATTTTAATGCTTTAGCGCATTTTTGCAGTCAATTATTATATTTTGAGTTAAAAAAATTTTAGGACTTTTTTTTAGAAAATGTGTATAAGTTCTATAAACAGAAGATGAGTAAAAATAGTTCTGAGCCAAAATTCAACATCTTGAAAACTGAATGACGAGTACATAAGAATAAAACAATTCTATCCCAATCAAAGTTCCATTTATTTCTAAATAGCTTGCTTTTAAGTGTGGTACCAAAAGAATTCTTGTTGGAAGCTACAACAAAACATCACAATTTTTAATTTTAGTTCAATACCTACCTTGTTTGCTTTAAACCTAGGCAGACAAAAATAACTAAGAGAAAATTCAAACATTCACTTCACATATAACACCATAACATTGTTTTCCACTACATTTCTGTGTACTTTGTTGTGACAGTGATTGTATTAATTTTGGAACTGGACTCTAGGCAAATAATCAAAGCCTTATCAGAATATGGTAGATGACAATACAATAAATTCTAAAAAAAGAAACGAAAACAAAGTAGGGCTTCCGTGGGTCCAGGAGTCTGTGTGTAATTCAGGCAGATTTTCAAGCACCATAGGCAAAAATTCAATTACAGGGTAGTAATGCAAAAGAGCAGAAAAGAATAGTAGTTTTTACTCACAAGTAACATTTTTTTTCTTTATATCTGTGATCTCTAACATTAGCTTTATAGAACAGGACAGAATATGAATAGAAAAGCTATTTGATTTTTGACAAGGCAATACAGCAATACATTTTAAACTGAACTGAAACTTCAAGTTTAAAAAACATAAAATCATTGTTTTCATTTTTAAAGATAGCTAACATATGTAGCAATGTCTTTTTTCTTTGAGACACTAGATGTTAGATACCTCTCCTTAGATTGGTAAAGGTTTTGCATTACTCAAAGAAGTTAAGGATTAATTTCCTATTTCTATTTGTAAATTGGTTTCAATAAATATATAAAGGGGCATATGATTTTTACCTGATGACATTTAGATGGTTCAAATTCTTATTAAATTCTGTTTAACTTTTACTGCTTCCAAATAAGGCAAACATTTTAGTGCTTAAAATAGTATGCTTTCATTTACTATCTATTCATCACATGAAATGAGCTAATTGTTTTCAGACAATGCCTTAATCAGATACAGCACTGACACTTAATGACAAAAATGTTGTTGGGCTGATTAGGTGATAGAATTGTGGATTGGGCACATGCTATTTTCTACAGTATTTGTAATGAATAATGGCACTTAAAATTGCTCCACTGAAATCATCAGCTCTCATGGGCAAAGCTTCATGATGCTGAATACAGAAAGTGAATGGATTCAACAATGTACAATTTTTCGTTTAACACAATTTGGGAAGATGACAGGGCAATTGCTTATACCCAAATCCAAGCCACTTAACATAATGGACACTCTGCTCACCTCACGTTAGAGAAGCAAAGGTTCCACACTTTTGAAATAATAATAATTAAGAAAACAACCCACTTTTCCCATAATTGCAGTTTGAATTGCAGGATGTAGGATGCTGCAGGTGCAGAGATAGGAATTGGAAATTCAAGATCTACATACATAACAGAGCTCCTTTGGGAAGAAGGTTAGGAAAGAATAGAGAAAATAAAGAGTTCAATAGTCTGAGGGAAAAAAAAAAGTTTTGCAACCCTGTGAGACTTAGGGAATGCATAAAGTACAACTCATATGCATACATGTACCACCTAGGAGAACAATTATTTTATCTATGCAAATTTTCAGGAGAACCATATTTTAAGCATACTGATTTTAATCTAATATATGAAAACAGAAAATATTCATATGTTTTGCTTTTGCATATTCATACTAAAAGTCATCTGCAAGTAGTGATTTAAGGGCTTAGAAATATTTTTGAGCTAGAAATTTCAGTTCTGTGAAATATTCTCAAATAATCCACAATTTAAGCAAGAATCATATAATTATAGCCGCAACAAACTTTCATTCAATTATGCATGAACAATAAATTTATCAAGATACAGCTAAAATAAGTACTTAGTGAACTCTATATCAGCCATTTAAAGAACTATTTTCCAAGAGTTCCTAGCATTATGTGAAAAAGCACACAATCCGGGTGCCCCCTCGAAAAATAAATTAAAAAAAAAGAAAAAGAAAAAGCACACAGTCAAAATTAAATGTTGGGAGAGAAAAAAATGGCCGACCATGGAGGGTTGATGTAAGGGGGAAGGCAGAGAGAGAGGGCCAAAAAGTGCCAGAGGAAGGAGCAAGTACAGTTAAAAATAGTATAAGCAGGTGTGCGAACCTCCCAGGACACTGCGGAATCAACAAGATCCACGCAGTCTGCAGAATCAGCCAAAAACAACAACAACAACAACAACAAAAAACCAAGGCAGGGCTCCACGGCTCAGCTAAGCGTCCACACCTTGTCCGCTCAAAAAGGGTGAGTTAAGAACCCAGCAGGGCAAAGGACGGTGGGAATTTTAACCACAGGATATACAGGCAACTTTAGGAAATTGTTGCACAAATCCCCTCCAGTGGCGGCTAGAAACTGCAGGAGTGCTGAAACCTCTAGCACTGGTAGCGATATTAATAACTTTGGCGGGACCCAGGCAAAGACAGGGACAGCTAACTAACACACATTCCCCCATAATGAAATGCCACGGTACCGGGAGGGCGCTAGGACCCTGAAGTGCAGTAGCAGGCAGCTGCAGCAGCAAGGGTGAAATCCCCAGGATCACAGCTAATCTAAATTCTGGGCCAACTCAGTGGTGGTGGGGGGGGGGGAAGGCGGTGGAGTGCATCTGCCAGATCCCGTGCCTCAGACAAAAAAAACAAAGCCAAAAAAAAAAAACCAAAAAACCAAGAGATGAGACCCCGGCACCTAGGCACAGAAAACTGAGACCCTGAAACCTGAAACCCAGAAGGGAAACAAAAAAACAAAAACTCCCTGGTCCAGAAGGAAAACAAAAACCTACACCAGCAAGACCGCAGGCCACCCACTAGGTGGCAACAGAGGTCAAGGGTGAGAATCCAGCAACACCTTGGGCCACAAGTATGGGACCAAAGAAGAGAATTAGTGATGTAGAAACAGCTAGCGCCATCCCAAAAACCACCATAAAGCCTGGTCAATCGCAGAGATTACAGATGAAGAAATTTAAGACGTCTCTGATAAGGGATTCAGAAAAATAATTATAAAACTCTTCAGAGACAATGAAAAATGATGGGACGAGCTCAAAGATTTTAAAAACCACATAATCACAGAAACAAAATTACTCAAAAACGAGATCCTAGACTTGAAGAACAAAGTTGAGAGCTTAGCCAACAGAATAACAGCAGCAGAAGACAGGATATCCGACTTGGAAGATTCCCAGAATGAAAGCAGGCAGATTATTAGCCAACTAGAGTCACAACTACACAAGGCGGCCAAGACGATCCAGGAGATGAATGACAACATCAAGAAGTCAAATATCAGAATCATGGGGCTCCCAGAAGGAGTGGAAAGAGAGACAGGCATACAACCAGTACTTGAGGAAATTATGCAGGAGAACTTCCAAAATACCTGGAACATGAACCCAATCCAAATTCAAGAAGGCCAGAGGACTCCCCACAGGGTTGACCCAAAACGATCCTCCCCAAGACACGTGGTAATCAAGTTACCCTCCAATGAATACAAAGAAAGAATCCTAAGGTTAGCACGAACCAAAGAGAAGCTTACATTTAGGGGCAGGACCATCAGAATCACTGCTGACTTCTCACTACAGACGCTCCAGGCAAGAAGGGAGTAGAACAAAATCTTTCAAGTACTGAAAGAGAACAACTGTCAACCAAGAATACTCTACCCAGCAAAGATTTCATTTGTATACGAGAACGAAACTAGATACTTCCACAGCAAAGAGAAATTAGAAGAATATGCCAACACAAAACCAACTCTACAAAATCTCCTTAGAAATGTGCTACTCCCAGAGAAAAAGGAAGCAAGCCATAAGCAAGGATGGCAATCTGGGAGATCTCAATAAAGTCAATCCACAGAAACGACAATCAATTACCAACAACCTCAAAAACACAGGCATATGGCATGGCAAAATCATAATTCCTCAATATTAACCCTCAACACAAATGGCTTAAATTCATCACTCAAAAGGCACCGATTAGCAGACTGGGTTAAAAATCAGGACCCAACTATATGCTGCTTGTAAGAAACACATCTAACCAGAAGAAACTTTAGGAAACTAAAAGTGAAAGGGTGGAAATAAATATTTCATGCCAGTGGACGAGAAAAAAAGGCTGGTGTGGCAGTCCTATTCTCAAATGATATGGACTTCAAAGTAACAAACGTCAAAAAGGACAGGGAAGGGCAGTACATCTTCTTGAAAGGGAGGATCCAACAAGAACCAATCGCCATTCTTAACATTTATGCTCCTAGCCCGGACACACCCAGCTACGTGAAACAACTACTTTTGGACTTAAAGGGAGACATAGATGAACATACGATAATTCTGGAAGATCTGAATACCCCACTAACACCAATAGATAGATCAACGCAGCAAAAGCTCAACAGAGAAGCCACAGAACTCACACAAACAATAGAACAACTGGACCTAGTAGACATCTATAGAATATTTCATCCTAAGGCCACAGACTACACCTTCTTCTCAGAAATGCATGGTTCCTTCTCCAGGATAGACCACATATTAGGACGCAAAGCAAGTTTAACTAACTACAAAAATATCAGAATCATACCATGTACCTTCTCAGACCATCACGGAGTGAAACTGGAAATCAACAACTCAAAATGTCCCAGGAAACACGTAAACTCCTGGAGGCTGAACAATATGCTATTAAATGAATAATGGGTCAGAGAAGAAATTAAAGATGAGATCAAAAAATTTATGGAAACCAACGAAAACCCAGATACAAAAGTCCAAAACTTATGGGACACTGCCAAAGCAGTGTTACATGATAAGTTTATTGCAATTAGCGAGCACGTCAAAGCCCAAGAAAGGCAACAAATGCAGGAATTAAGCACATACCCCTAGGAACTGGAAAAGCAACAGCAGAAGGACCCCACAAACAAGAGAAAACAAGAAATTATCAAAACAAGACAAGAACTAAATGAGAAAGAAATTAAAAAAACCATTCAGAAAATAAATGAATCAAAAAGCTGGTTCTTTGAGAGGATAAACAAAATAGATACCCCACTGACCCGATTGACAAAGAAAAAACAAGAGAAAGCAAGAATTAGCAGCATCAAAGATGAAAAAGGCAACATAACAGCAGACACTACTACCATTAAGGAAATAACTAGAAATTATTACAAAGAACTATACGCCAACAAATCCAATAACCACATGGAAATGGAAAGATTCCTAGACTCCCATCACTTACCAAAACTCACCTGAGAAGCAACAGAAGACATGAATAAACCCATTACCGAGTCAGAGATAGAATCAGTGATTAAAGAGCTCCCAACAAAGAAAAGCCCAGGCTCAGATGGTTTTGCCGCAGAATTCTACAAAACATTCCAACCAGAGCTAACCCCAATCCTTTACAAGCTCTTCAAAACAATAGAAAAGGAAGCAACTCTTCCAAACTCATTCTATGAAGCCAATATCACCTTAATCCCCAAACCGAATAGAGAATTAACAGAGAAGGAAAACTACAGACCGATCTCCCTGATGAATGTTGACGCTAAGATTCTCAACAAAATCCTAGCCAATAGAATACAAAAAAACATGACAGATCATCCATCCAGACCAAGTAGGTTTCATCCAGGGAATGCAGGGATGGTTCAACATAAGGAAATCCATAAATGTGATACATCACATCCAAAAACTGAAAAACAAAAACCATATGATAGTATCAATAGATGCAGAAAAAGCCTTCGACAAAATTCAACACCACTTCATGTTAAAAACCCTAACCAGGGTGGGGATAGAAGGAACAATCCACAATATAATCAAAGCAATATATGAAAAACCCAATGCCAGCATCATACTAAATGCAGAAAAACTGGATCCCTTCCCACTGAGATCTGGGACAAGACAAGGCTGCCCACTAACACCACTGCTATTCAATATAGTCCTAGAGGTACTTGCAGAAGCCATAAGACAAGACAAAGAAATCAAAGGAATCCAAATTGGAAATGAAGAAGTCAAGCTTTCACTATTCGCAGACGACATGATTCTTTACATAGAAGAACAAAAAAACTCAATACAAAGACTCCTAGAACTCATATGAGAATTTGGCAGCGTGGCAGGATACGAGATAAATGAACAAAATCAACAGCCATAGTGTATGCAAACGGCCGCAAGATGGAAGAAGATCTAACCAACAAGCTACCATTCAAAATAACAGAGAAAAGCATGAAATGTCTGGGAATAAATTTAACCAAAAGTGTAGAAGACCTTTATGAAGAAAATTACAAAACACTCAAAAAACAAATAGAGCAAGACCTCAAAACATGGAACAACATCCCATGCTCCTGGATAGGCAAAATTAATATCATCAAAATGTCTATATTACCAAAAGCAATATATACATTCAATGCAATCCCAATCAAATTACCCACAGCATTTTTCATTGAACTGGAAAAAATGATACACAGATTCATCTGGAAACACAAAAAACCACGAATAGCCAGAACCACTATGAAGAACAGGAACTTATCAGGGGGAATCACAGTACCGGATCTATGGACATACTATAGGGCAGTGGTTATCAAAACAGCCTGGTACTGGCACAAAGATAGAGAGGAAGATCAGTGGAGCAGAATAGAAACAACAGATGGAAACCCACACAGATACAGTCAATTAATCTTTGACAAAAAGACAAACGACAATCCAAGCAAATGGGAAGGTCTGTTCAATAAATGCTGTTGGGACAACTGGTTGATAGCCTGCAGAAACAAAAAGATAGACCCACATCTCTCACCATACACCAAGATCGAATCTAAATGGATAAAAGACCTAAACCTGCATCCAGAAACCTTCAAACTTTTGGAAGAAAATGTTGGAAACACACTGCAACACTTAGGAGTAGGCCCTGATTTCCTAAAAAGGACTCCAAAAGCAGTAGAAATCGAGACCAAAATAAACAATTGGGACCTCATCAAACTAAGAAGCTTCTGTACAGCAAGGGAAACAATCAACAACGTAAAAAGGCAACCCACAGAATGGGAGAAGATCTTTGCACACTACATAGGAGATAGAGGGCTGATCTCCAGAATATACAAAGAGCTACAGAGAAACCAAAACACCAGAACAAACAAACTGCTCAAGAAATGGGCACGGGAAATGGGCAGCCATTTCACAAAAGAACAAACCCAAATGGCAAACAAGCATATGAAAAAATGCTCAAGTTCCTTGGCAATAAGGGAAATCCAAATGAAGACAACAATGAGGTACCACCTAACTCCAGTAAGGATGGCACACATACATAATACCACCAACACTTGCTGGCGAGGATGTGGGGAAAAGGGAACTCTTCTCCACTGCTGGTGGGACTGCAGATTGGTACAGCCTCTATGGGAATCAGTTTGACGAATACTCAAATAACTGAAAAATCAATATACCATATCATCCAGCAATAGCACTCCTAGGGATATATCCAAAACATCTCCTACACAAGAAACCAACATGCACGCCTATGTTCATAGCAGCACAATCTACAATCGCAAAAACCTGGAAGCAACCAAAATGCCCATCAATAGAAGACTGGATAAGAAAGCTATGTTTCATCTACTCTATGGAACTACTCTGCTATTAAAAAAAAACGAAATGCAGTTCTTTGTGCTCAAATGGGCCCGACTGGAATCCATCATGCTAAGAGAAATGAACCAATCCCAAAAGGTTAAATACCACAAGTTTGCCTTAATCTGAGATGAAAAGATGACAACTTGGAAGATAGTGCCTGTATATTGTAATATTAGTGCAATCTCTAACAACCTGTATCCAATACAATAAGATAATGCGATATAAACCATAAACCAACAATTAATGTCAAAATACTTAAGATCTACATCGAAAAACTGTAAAACCTACTCTACCCTCAATACGCTATGTTAATCCATAATGGGGAGGAAGTGCAGGGTAGTCTTTCAGGATTATAAAAAGAGTGAGGAAAAAGTACAATATAGCCTATCAAGATCAAATCTGGTAACTCACAGACAACAGACTCAAAGCGGCACTAAACGATAGTAAAACTACTGTATCAATGCATGAGGGGGGAATCTGGTGCGATCCTGACAACCTCTTAACAGGAGGTCATGTGCGTGGAGCAGGGGGGCACTTCAGAGTGGAGCAGGTGGTAAGGAGGGAGCTTGGATCCCAACCATGAAGACTCCCAGACCTTCACCACAAACTATTAATACGAGCAACAAGGACTATATCCAAACTGCCAAGGAGGCCACAGGGAATTGGATGCCTTCGGAGGCCGAGTACTCTGAGGTCACCCACCCCCAACCGGAGCTTCCGCAGGGGATGGAAGAAGTCCAAACACTACCGTGCAGAAACCAACATCATCGGAAAGACAACCAGAAGCCCTGAGCAGTCCACAGAAACAGAAAAACAATAAACGTCCTTCGGGACCAGGGAGGAGAGCTTTCTCTGGTCCGAGCCTGGCTCCACCTCTGGACCCCCGCCCTCCCTTGCATTGACCATCGGGATCGCTCCGAAAACCCCTCATAGCAAACAAACAACCATACAAACTAAAAAAGCCTAAAATAAATAGACAAACAACAAAAAGTAGAGCTTGGAATCTGACAGGAAAGAGCTGGCATGGATTGGCTCATGCCTCGCTGGGTGGGACACAAAGATTAGTCACTCCTCACCATGGTGCTGAGGATTTCCCTGAACACCCCCCCCCAAAAAAAAATGTTCTGCACCTTAATTGTTGACAAATGTCTTGTTAGAGTTACAAGCCAGTCTAAATTATCCTAAAATCTGCCAAGATCAGCAAAATTATACTTCAACACAACAAATGGCTAAATACGAAAATGAAATAGACACGAGACAGCTGAATGGTACCTTATAGCCATTTTAAGGTATATAGCAGCCGGTCCTGTATATAAACTAAAATTGAAATGTCAATGAGCTAATCATAGGTTGTGGTTAAGAACTTGCTTTTTTTTTTTTAAACATAGTGGTTACTCAAAACCATGTCACTTCCATAATGTTGCAAATTGCTGTTGATGTTATATTGGGACTCCTAATTGACTGGGATGATATTCTACCAGCTCTAACTTCGGACCAGAAATGGTCTCCCCAAGAAACTGTTCAACTCATCTGGACAATAAGTAGCTGGACTCTATGCTTGGTATATGTTTGCAAGGAAAGAATCTTGATTGAATTTGAACTGTAATACTGCATCAAGGTGGAGGAATCCACCAGGGAGGAGGGGCGTAGGGAGGGGTGGGGTGATTCCCAGAGCCTAGGAAACTGTCACATAATGCAAAATAATTAATAATAAAAAACTGTTAAAAAACTGTTAACTGCTTTATGTAATACAGTGCTTTACATAAAGTTGTCGTATTTAAAGGGAAGGGACTAGAAGAAAACAGATAAATTATTTTTTTTTAAATTAACATGGAAGAACTGCTGTAAATGAGAAATAAAAAGAGATTATGAAAGTGCTTATAATGACAGCTATCACTCTCTGTAATGAAAGTAGCTGGTAATGGAATGATTAATTCTGTTATTTGGGCTCTTAGGAGTTTTACCTCCTTATTGACTGTGTGAGATAGGAACATGTCTCCAAAATGTCTCCATGGTTCAAGCATCTCTCTCTCTCTCTCTCTCTCTCTCTCTCTCTCTCTCTCTCTCTCTCTCTCTCTCTCCCTCCCTGTCTTCTGAGTGAATCAGGAAGTTCTATTGCAGAGCTAAGCATGCAAGGGTCGTACTCCTGACTGCATGTTTCCCAGGCCTAAGGGTCTAGCAATTGTTCTCACTTTCTGGGCAGCTGTTTGTCGTGGAGTACCGTAGTATGCAGAGAAGAAACAAGGGACAAAGGCTCACTAATGCTAGCAGGCAATGCTGCCTGGACTGTAAACTAGTACCAATCTAGCAATCTGTTTGAAAGCCTTAAGAATCTACACACAGGATCTACATGCTTTGCCTAGCTGGCCTCTAAAAGCTGAAACTACAGCTTTGTGGAAAAATAAATCACAGATACCAAAGGATGTGTATGTATAACATTGCTTATCTCTGCACCCATTCTAATATCAAAAAAGATAATTTTACTAATGAAAAAATTACACATTTAAATATGAAATTGAATATCTCCTAGATGGAATGTTAAGCAGCTATTAAAATATCACAAAATCACATGACATGTAAATATTAGGAATAAAGGTAAATGACAAGAGACAATATCCATAGTTATTCTTTAAGTGTTCTCACTATATATCATATGACTGTACTCTTTAAAGGAATATATATGCAACTCAGCATAAAAAGGCCATTGGAAATATATGCAGCATCTGACTAAAAACATGAAAACATGGGCTAGTGAGCTTGTGAGTGATTTCATACACTTTTTACTTAGTTTATTTTAGAATTGTTCTAAAATATATGTATATGTAAGTACACATATGCATTTCAAAAGCTTGAAATAAAAAAAAAGCATTTCCTTATGGGAAAGTATTTTAATTGCTTGGGTTTGATGCCTAGTGCTGGTTCCTGCCTCCAGCTTCCTGCTAATAAGAACCCTGGAAGCAGCAGTAACTGGGTCCATGCCATCCTCTTGCGAGAGCTGGGTTACGTTCTCAGCTCACAGCTTCAGCCTCACTCAGTTCTGGCTCCTGAGGTCATTTGGGGAATAGACAAATGGACACGAGTGCCCCCTCTCTCTTTCTCTCTTTGATTCATTTTCTCTGTGCCTTTGAAATCATATTTATTTGGTGCCAAAAAAAGAAAAGAAATTCACACATGGTTTTATGTAGTATGTAACTTCCATAAACTTTTGAAATTGTTTATATTTATAAGGCAAATACAAGCAACTCAAAGTAGTTCTTTCTCAGCTATTGTGAAGTTGAAAAATAGAAATGCAACCTGTTGTCTAAAATGTGTATGTATGTATGTGTGTATGTGGTTGTGTTTATGCGTCAAGTTTTGTGTGTGTATGTATATGTATGTGTGTATGTATGTATGTGTGTATTTAGTTGTGTTTATATGTCAAGTTTGGTATCAATCCTATCTACATTAGCACTGTATCTATTTATGCAGAGTGGATTATTCTAGTCCACTGTAAAATCTCCATAATCACATAGTCATGTTCATTTCTTAGTGAGGAAAATCAGAAAATCACTAAGGAGCAACCAGAGTACAGAAAAATATTTTCTGCTGCAACGAAAGCTTCATTACAGAGTCTACACGGAAGAGGAACAAGGTGAATGCATTTGTTCTCTTAAGTTTTACTTCTGAACATTTCAGGGGGAGAAAAATAAATAAATAAGGGTGAATGTCAGGTTGATGTGATTCAGATAAAAGAAGTATTTCTTCCCAAGGCTTAATATGTCTTGCTGTTAGTTATGTAAACATTTTACCTGCCACCATCACAATTTCATCCAATTCCACAACTATGCTAAAATTACACATGCATGTTTGTAATAGACAGGCAGAGTCAGTGGCCTTTGGGCTGGGTCTGGGAACAAGGAACTCAATCCAGGTGGGTGACTGGAACACAGCCATCACCTCTGCCTCCTAAGGTCAGTATTAGCTGAAGTCAGGAATAAGATGTGTTCTTGAACCCAGATGTTACAATGCAGGATTTGGCCAACTTCATCAGCACCTTAACTGCCTCGTCACACTCCAAGTCCCTCCCTTTAAAAAGCACCATCTCAGGCCCGGTGCCATAGCCTAGTGGCTCAAGTCCTAATCTTGAACATGTCAGGATCCTACATGGGTGCCGGTTCTAATCCTGGCAGCCCTGCTTCCCATAAAGCTCCCTGCTTGTGGCCTGGGAAAGCAGTCAAGGATGGCCCAAAGCCTTGGGACCCTGCACCCATGTGGGAGATCTGGAAGAGTCTCCTGACTGCTGGCCACTACTTGGGGAGTGAATTAATGAATGGAAGATCTTCCTCTCTGTCTCTCCTCTACTCTGTATATCTGAATTTCTAACAAAAATGAAGTAAATCTTTAAAACATAAAACACCATCTTTTTCATTAACTAGAGGAAGCTTTTTTAAAATTACATATAAAGAAGTGTTATTCAACTTCTGTTACTCCTCACTGTATTTTATACATATTCACAATCTGGACATAGTGTTATGTTTAAAATCCAATGAAAAGATATGGTAAATGAAAAATCTGGTCACTAGCTTTTTTTTTTTTGACTAAAGTAGTTGCTAAATATTTATGACAACAAAGATTGCCTGAAACAGTTTTCTGATGGTCTTTCAGTTCATATATTAAATAAATATCCCTTAAAATCCTGATACACTCATTTAATAGTTTGATATAAAAAATCCAAAATTATATTCATATACAGTTGTATAAATTTATACACAACATAAATTTGATCATATATCATCGTATAAGCTGTTTTTCTACCTTAATATCATCTCAGGACACCTGAGCATCACTTTTACTGTAGAAATGATATATTCCATATTATTTCAGAAGTAAAGCCATGACAATTATTTTAACAGCTTATATTTTGGACAAGGTTTAAATTTTAAACTATTGACCCAAGATTTGGAGAGTTCGAAGTATTAAGCTGCCAAATACAAATGTGTGAAAATTACTGAGGTCACCATTCGAAAATACATAAAATGTTTTTCAGGTTCTAAGAATATGAGAAACAACTCTCCTCCCCTTTTCCATCATTCCCTCAGTAATATTACTACAATGTAGTCCTTGAGTAACTGCCACATGTTTAACATTCTGCTTTTAAGTATATCATAGAATTATAGATATATTTATATATACAAATATGGAAAATCTACTGTCATACTGTTAAGGTATATCTAATTGTTGTATTGGGAGCCTTCCTTTTACTCAGCAGTAGAGATGCCTATGGTGAAACACTTTCACTTCCCAGCATGTTGGTTTCCATTATACGGTTTACCTACAAAAATACGCATATATACTTGTTCACCCATATATCTATTTGTTCCGTATTTTACATGAAATTAGAATAGATAAAAAAATTGTAGTACATCTATTCCATGGAATACTATATCACCATTAAAAAGAACAAGATTCCATCATTTGCATCAAAATGATCCCAAACCTAGACCATTATATTCAGTGAAATAAGCCAATCCCAAAGGGTAAACATGCTTTGTCTGATATGAGGCTACATTCATAAACTAATGCTTGGCTAATTTGTAAAACTCATTAAAATTCCAATTCTACCATGATTATTTATCATTACAGAGCCTTTTTCCTGTGAGACTTTAATGATTATTATTTGATTTGGGCAGGATGCTTTTTAAAAAATTTTTCATTTTTGGAATTAATTTCCAACCAATCTGATCATATTTAAATCAATTATTTGAAGGGCTGGTATTAGGCAAAACAATTAACATGCTGCTTCCAAGGTCTGGATACGGCATCAGTGCCTCTGTTTGAGCTCCAGATGGAGCTGCCTATTTCCGGCTTTCTGATAACCCAAACCTCAGGGACATCACGTGAATCCCTTTCATACACATGGGAGGTCCAAACAGAATTCTGATCTTTTGGCTTCCATCTAATCCAGCACTAGCTAGTGTAGAATTTGTAGATGTGTACATTTTCTGTTTATCTTTCCATCTCTGTCTCTAAGCTTTTTCAAACAAATAATAAATGATGACAAAAAGAAATTATTGTGAATCCACTAATTTTTTATGATTAAGTAAAAGTGCATGGTCAATTAACATTCTTCTCATATTACAGACACATTTCCCTTCCTTTTATTAGAATGTCCAAAAAAAGTATAAAACAGATGTTTTGTCTTTGGTATGGTACCACATAGGAAAATCCTATCCTGCCTTTTTTTTTCTTTAGAAAAAGTAAACCTGCACTGGCTTTGGTTGTGTTCCTTCACCATAATTTAGTGAATCATTGATTTTTTTATTTTCAATTTGTAGGTTGCTTTAAATGTTAAAAATTATTACAACGCCATGAGAAAATACTTGTGCAAAATCGGCAACACATATTAGTTGGGAAAAAAAATGCTCTCCTATATTGTCTCCAGGTCCTTAAAAGTTGGGTGCTACTCATTTACTGAATGTGTTACCCAGGTGCACAGATCTTAGCACACCTATTATATATATGGTTCAATATATTTGAATAAAGGCGGTAGATGCATTTCTTCATCCTAGAATGTGTGTGCGATGCATTTATTACTGGGCTTCACAACTGTTAAATGTAGGTTCACAATGCCACAGGAAATGACGTTTTTGAAACATCGTGACAATGAAATCAAAACATAAAAAGAAACCAACACTTACCTGCACAAGGAACATAGCTATATGATGAAATTCTCCACGGCCACCTTGCTTAACAGGAACAGTCATGAAGAACTTGCTGCCATCCCTGGAAAACACAGGCTCCTCATTCTAAAATATAGAAAGGCATAGAACTCAAAATAGTGTCAATCACTGCTAAGTAAGGCAGTTGCTGTATCAGGTACAGATTAAAATTTGTTTGGAAAATGTTCAACTTGCTTTTAAATTAGATAAATAACAGTATTCTTAAATGAATGTGATGATACGCTGTAATCATGCATGTGTTCAAAAAGTGGGAAAGATGGAGAAATTTCCTGCCTGGTGGATAGAAATGACTTACAATTAGAGTAAAAGCACCTTTTAATTTGGCTCAGATAACTATTTTCATATCTTTACACAAGACTGTACTTAGAAATTTCTTTTTCAAATATAAGGGAAAGGTGATATCTCTGCCAGTTATCAAAATAGTATGTAATTATGAAATTGCATAACTTACACTAAATGTGTTTTTAAGTCAGTGATATTTTATTTACTTGAAGAATTATACTTGATGAATGCACATACATTTGCTGAAATATTTACAGCTGAAAGACCACAAAATTGAAAGAGATCTATGGAATGTCATAAAATTCAGATCATCTGGCTGCATATCCACCCATAAACCAAACGGCTCCAATTGTAAATCCCCATTTGATGATTTTTAATTAAACTCCAGTGGCACATTAAGGCAATAGAAATGTTTTTGAAAATCAAATGATGAAAGCCAGACATGGAGCTTGGTTTCTCTTGTTTCAGGAAAAATACTGAAAAAAAAATGGCTTTACGCTGACACAGGGGTGAATTCCTACGTGCTGGACTACTGACTGTGACTGCGTGGCATGAAGCATGGCTTTGATATGGTTTCTTCTGTATAATTTTCAAATACACTTCAAGTTTGCTGAAGTCCTAGCCATCTGTGCGTGTTCATTTGTTTGTTTCTCTCTCTTTCTCTCTCCTTCTCTGAGCTCATTATTTTCCCCCTGCTTCCTCACCGCCATCCTTTATGCTCTGGAACTGAAAACCTATTCCCTTATCTGTCTTTATCTCTTTCATTGTTATGCTCTAATGCCACCTTGTCCATAGTAATAGTTACCTGGTTATCTCTTACAAAGCATAACCAATGAAACCAGATCATCTAATTCCATCTGATATCTTTCATTCTCTTTATCTCACTTTTTCTACCTGTTGCACTTAACTTCGGGTGCATTTTGCATATGTGGTTGTCTGTGTGTGTAGGTATTCATTACTACATGCAGGCATGTACGTATGCATTCACAGATGGGTGTATGTAGTATTCCATTACAGTTATGCCCAATAGAGCATACACCTTATACTCGTTGCTATACTAAATCCAGTCACCTAGGATGGTGACTGTCATGTAAAATGTGCTCTGAATTGATTCACTAAATTAATACATTAATAACCGTTTCAATGCCCTGGAGAATCCGATTCTAGCTTCATTAGTAAGCATATCCCTCAATAACGATACAAGGATAAGATTTTGCTTGTCTACTTCACAGACACTCGTGGAAATATGAGATAATCTATGCAATAAATTTAAAATTATGAACTCTTCAAGGTTGAGAAAACTGCGTAACTGGGCATATAATGATATCAAAAAACCATTTGAATAAATGAATCCTACCTCTCAACTAGGATAGAGACAATAATTCTGTTCAAACTCCTGCCCTCTTTACACGCCTCTGGCTTCAGCTTTGCACTTGGGTTTCTTGCACTGGAAACAATCTATGTGTCACCAGTCTTTCCTCACCTTTCTTTACTCCTTAAACCATACGCCACGTAGGAAGTCCCCCTTCATGAGATTTCTCCTGTTAACGAGTCTCTCTTTACACATTCCAAATGTGTACTGATTTAGTCTCTATCACAATTTAATTTCTAATAATGATTAACTGGTTGATTTTCTTCACTGGACAACTAATAACTAAATTTGTAATTTCATCACTCTAGCTCTATGGCTCAGAACATAATTAATACTCAATTTCAATTGTTGATTATATGAGTAACTGTATGAAACTGCAAAGACATTTGCCAGATAGATCAGGCAATCTGCCACATTTTCATCGCCAAGTAAATTCCTCCTTTAATTGTCACTTCCTCCTTCTATTTAAAAAAATGATAAATAGCATTTTGTCAATTGGGTTTGTATTTTGTTTAATTAATTAAAAAAAAAGGGATCATGGAGCCAGTGCTATGGCATTCCATTGTAGCTCTCTACAAAGGTGCCCGGAAAGCAGTGGAAAATGGCCTCAGTGCTTAACTCCTGAACCCCCTGGGGGAACGGAAGAAGCCCCAAGCTCCTGGGCACTGTGGCCATTGGGGAATGCAACAGTAGATGGAAGATATTCATTCTCTCTCTCTCCCCCACCCTTCTCTTTTTCTGTTTGTTTGTGTTTCCTTCTCTGTAATTTTCTTTCAATTAAATAACTATCAAAAATACAAAAATTGAAAATACAACTACATATATGAAAATATAAATAATGACATGAATCATACTGTATTAGCAGGAGTTAGTTTATATTATGCAGGAATAGATTTCTATATTTGCATTGATCTTTCTAAAATTCTATAGCCTTAGAAAAGGTTCAGAACAAGTGCTTCCTGGCCAGCGCTGTGATGTTAGGTCAAGCTGCCATCTGAGACTCAGGCATCCCATATGGGCAACAGTTCATGCCCCGGACGCTCCACTTCCAATCCAGCTGCCTGCTAGCGGCCTGGGAAAAGCATCAGGAGATGGTGCAAGTGTTTGGGTTCCTGCTTCCTATGCCAGAGACCTTAGTGGAACGCCTAGTATCTGGCTTTAGCCTAACCAAGTTCTAGCTATTGAAGCCATTTGTGGAGTGAACCAATGAACAGAGCTCTGTCTATATTTCCTTAATCCTCACATTTTACAAAAGAAATGCTTCCAGATTTTGCCTGTTAGACATGATGCTGTTTATGTTTGTTGCTTACTTTGTTGATTGGATTAAGGTATATTCCTTCTATAATCAACTTGCTTAAGCTAATTATTTTAAAAAGATGATGTAGTGATTATCAACATTTGCTGAGATAATCATAGGGCTTTTATTCTTCAGCTTGTTAATGGAATGCCTCTCATTTATTGCTGATTATAATGAACCATCCCTACACCCCAGGAATGAACCCCACTTGTTCTAACGTCCTTATTTTTGATGTGTCTTTGGCTAGTATATTTTTGACAATGTGTATCCTCTTCCACTACTGGAATTAAGATAATAAGGAATGAAAAAAGAGTGTACTCTTATTGTTGCTATTCAATATAGTTCTGGAACTTTTCAGCCAGAGCCATTAAGCAAGAACAAATGAAAGGGATATGATTTAGAGAGGAGAAAGTTACATTACGCCTGTTTGCACATATCATGATCCTACATGTAAGGGAACCACAAAGAGGCTATTGGAATTCATGAGAGTTTGGCAAAGTTTCAGGAAATAAAAGCATCATGTAAAATAAATAGCATTTCTGTGGACAAACAACGCCATAGATGAGGATGCTGACAAAAATTAAACATGTTTCATGTTCTTGGATGGGAAGAATTAGTATCATTTAAATATTCATGTAACAGCAATAAAATCAATGTGATCCCAACCATAATGCCAAGCATATTCTTCTAGGATCTTGGAAAAAAAACACAAAATTTATATGGATACACATGGGATCTGAGTAGCTAAAGCAATGCATAACAGTTAAACAAACCAACAAACAAAAAACAGAAGCAAAATACCAACAAAGTTAGACGCAGCACAAATACATTTTTAAGACACACTCTAGTGCATTTATAATCAAAACTGCCTGGTGCTGGAAAAAAAAAACCAGACATGTTATACACTGGAGCATATTCAAAATGATCCCAGATTAGTCCATGCAGATATAATCAACTGATATTTGAAGAATGAGTTAAAATAATTCTCTGGATAAAGGACAGTTTCTTTAACAAATAATGTTGTGAAAGTTGAATCTCTGCATGAAGGTGTATGATGTACAGCTTATATAAATGTCAACGCACAATGGATCAAGAATCTAACTTGAAGAACTAAAATGATCAAATCTCTAAGGAAAAATATAGGGAAATTTTGCAAGATACTGGGGAACAATTCTTGGATAACATCTGAGAAAGAGAAACAATAAAAGCCAAAAATATATAAATGGGGGTTATACAATGCTAATAAATTTCTGCAATGCAAAGGAAAACATTCAACAAATTGAAGAGGCCACTTAAATATCAGGAAAAATATTTACAAACTATACAACTGGTAATTTATTAATACATAGAATCTATTAAAGAGCTTAAGAAAATTGAAACAGCACAACAAAATTCTGTTAAGAAATGGATTACTGAAATGATCAAATCATAAAAGCATTTTGAAAATGATAAAATTCAAGTTGCCGTCAGACACAAAAAATACTCGGGATCACAGACCATCTGGGAAAAGCAAATAAAAATCACAACGTGCTTTCACTTAGCACCAATTAAAGCATCTCTCAACCAAAATCAAAAATAATAAATGCTGGCACGGTTGTGACCATCAGAGAAGACAGAGTAGAAATACCTAGAAGTCTGAAAAATGATCTATCTTATTACCCAGCCATTCCACTCTTGGAGATTTACAAAATGAAAACAAGATCAGTGTATGAGAGTGTTACATATATCCCCATGTTTATAGTGGTTAAATTCACAATAATTAAGATATGGAACCAACCCAGATGTTGATCAACTGATGACCAGATAAAGAAAATGTGCTACTCACACACACACTAAGATATTTCTCAGCTATAAGAAAGATGAAATCCTGTTTTTGTTTTTGTGTTTTTTTTACAACAAAATAGATGCAATTGAAAACCATTTTTGCTTAGTAAAATAAGGCAGACCAGACAAGGACAAATATTGCATGTCTTCTTTGATTTGTAGTAGCTAATATAGAGTATACAAAATGTAATGTTTCTGAATGAATGTTACATCTTGAGATTTGATTGCTTACAGGCAATGAAGCAGAAATCTTTCTAGTTTCTACTTGCTCAAATCTTCATGTAGCAGAGTATTAGCTCCATAGCTATAAAGTAAATTGAAAGCAAGTTACAACAAAAATTAATAGAAAAAAAGAAAAGGAGGGGGCCAGCACAATGGCTTCACTGAACAATTCACATCCAAGCATGGCAAGGCAAATGGGCACATGCTCACGTCCCAGCTGATGTACTTCTAAAGCAGTTCTCTGTCCTTGGCCTGAGAAGTAGAGGATGGCTCCAGTCCTTGCAAACCTACCCTCATGTGGGAGACCTGCTGGAAATCTCATGACTCCCAGCTTTGGATAGGCTCAGCTCTGGCCATCGGGGCCATCTGGGGAGTGAACCAGCGGATAGAAGGTATTTCTTTCTGTATTTCCTTCTCGCAAATATGCCTTTCCAATGTAAATAAATAAATACCGAAGAAGAAGGAGGACGAGGAGGAGTAGGAGAAGGAAAGGAAGGAAGGAAGGAAGGAAGGAAGGAAGGAAGGAAGGAAGGAAGGAAGGAAGGAATATACATAATATATATATATATATATATATATATATATATATATATATATGTAGAGAGAGAGAAAGAAAAGGAAGAAAGAAAAAGAAAAGGAAGAAAGTGTGATAAGTATCATTATGTTCTAAAAAGCTATATAAATATAAATTACATAAAGTCTGTTCTTTATATAAAGACTATTTTCAAAAATCCACTTAAAGAAATAGCTCAAAAGAATAATAGAAAAGAACGACATTCCCAAATACATTGCTAAAGTTAAAAACCACTGGATAATATTTAGTTAGGAACATTCAACTTCATGAAGGTATAACCAATATCATTGCCACTTTTATGACCTTGAACATGTAGTTACTGCCCACGGCACATCCACTTCTGAACTTGCCAGGACTAACTATCGTATGTGCTCATCACAAATGTAAATTTCTTCAAGGGGAGTCCAAGCATTCCTGCTCTCTCTGTCGCTACTAACCAGAAAGTGACTTTATGATAACACTATTGCAGTTCTGTTTATGCTGTAAATTTGCTACTTCTCAATAGTGTGGCCATGCCTATTTAATCAATTTTGTTCAGTTGACACTGTGAGAAAGTTCTCTTAGATATTCTGAAGAAAACAAAGATAAACTGTATTTTTTTTTACTAAATAATTAATAGCTAGATGCTTTGTTTCAAAAAGTTTGTTTTACCTATTCAAAAACATTGGGTTGTAAAAGTAACTAATCAGAAAAGATCATGCATTATGCTGATGCATACTGAACTGTTATGGATATCATGGCAATAAAATGATCACTCATTGGGTTCAATAATGCAGGGAAATTCAGAATACAAAAATTTTGGCCATTATTTTTTATTTTCAGTATTTATTTCAATTCTGTGAATGTCAATTATGAGCTTCAAAATCCTAATCATTTTGCATATTGTCTATGAGTACAGTCACTCAGGCTATTATCAGTGTTTATATGTAAGAAAGTATGGGTTCTAGGTCATCCACTGGCAAATCCGAACGCCAGAACAGAGTGTGGGTTGAGCCTGGTTCGGTCGCGATAAAAGCAATACACAACACGGAATGCCAAGGTGAGGTTGCCTGTGCCAGATGTGACCCCAGCACCCAACCAGCATACATGAGAACCAGAAAGGGAGGGGGCAGAACCAGCAGGGGAATAAGGGGGTGGTTCCTTTGCTGGACAGCTACTCCCACTGAAGAGTGTGAGCTGGGAAGGGGATAGACCAGACTAGGCAGGGCTACAACACCTGTGTGCCTCATGTGGACCAGATCAGGGAAAAACCAGGCTGGGCTGATTATTCCTACTGCTGCAATCTACAGTTAGAGTACGTGAGGGTTGCTGGGGCTTAGCCACAGCATCAGCTGGCAGAAGCTGGCACTGGGGGCTAGTTCTGTCAAGTCAAACCACAGAACCACCTGGAGAGTACATAATCTGGGAGTGGGAGTGGACTGGGAAGGAAATAGTGGGATCCTCCCTCTTAGGTTACCACCCCCCACGGGAGGGCACGAAAACTAGGGCAGGGGCTGGGGTGGCTAGACAGAGAGACACCCAACAACATCCGTGAAGGCTGGATAGTTGAGCTGGTTAGATGGAACAAGGTTTTAATACCCACTGACATGTATGAGAGCAGAAGGGGATGTGGGACAGACTGGACTAGTCTGCTACACATATTGGTAAACCAGGGCCTGGTGAGGGTTATTGTGGGTCGCTCCAACTAGGCTGGGCTGCAGCTCCCACTGGTTTATGTGAGGGCTGAGTATGTGCTGGGCAGAACCAGGCTGGACTGCAAAAACCCATTGGTTCCAGTGGAAGACAGGGATGGTAACAGAACCAACCCAGCAACTGCAACCACCAGCTGATCGTGGCGATGGACTGTGCAGGGCCTGGTTCTTGCTAGTACATGCAAGAATCTGGTCTGGGAACACCTCAGACAAAGTTTCTTTTGGGATCCCCCAAATCGAGCTTCCAAACTCAGAACCCCAACCATCAAAAGACAGAGGACAGAACAAGTCAATCAACCACCTCAGCTATATGTTGGCAATGAAAATACTGGACAAACGGAGACTCTATGATGGACTATGTCAATCAGTGGATTCTCCAACGACCTCATCATGCTTGCAGTGGTGAGAGTGGCAGCAATTCAGAATGTAGAACTATCAAAACCACTTGAGCAAGATCCTCAGAGCATGCCCCACATCCGGGATCTGGGGTGAGTGGAAAACTGGGTGAGGCTTCTCCCTTAAAATCCCCTTTTACATCAGATATATGAAGGAAACAATAAGGAACTAATTGTCTTGCCCATCTTCCTGTAGTGCTTGAACCTTTTTACCCTAATTATGTCAAGATTGTCAATCAATTAATAAATAATTAAATATTTTTAAAAAAAATTTAAAAAAAGAAAGTATGGGTCCATCTAGCTCTTGGTATATAATTTTCACATAAGCCATGGGTTAACATAGCTACAAGATATTTTTGTCTATTTTATTTAGGCATATCTTCAATTATACTCAATTTAATTTTTTTTTTATCCATTTTATTGTATTGTTGTTGACAATCTTTACATAGTTAACTATAGTTGAAGGAAAAACAAGAAAAAGAAAAAAAAAAGGTTCAGGGGGATAGGGAGGTGGGCAATGCTATTCTGTCCATATTGTTTCCATCATGTATCTGAGGTAAAGGGGGATATTGAGGGAGAAGCCCCACCTGGTTTCCCGCCCACCCCAAGTCCCGGATGTGGGGCATGCTCTGAGATATGTGCTTAAGTGGAGTTAATAGTTCTCCAGTTATGAGTCACTGCCAGTTTCGCTCGATGAGGTGGTCCACTGATTGATATGGTCCATCATGAAGTCTCCATTTGTCCCATATTTCGCTGCCAACATGTAGCTGGGTTGAATGATTGTCCTATTCTGTCTTCTGTCTTTTCTTGGTTAGAATTCTGAGTCCAGCAGTTCAAGTGGGGAGATCTCCAAAGATACTTTGAGGTATTCCCAGATTAGTTTCTTGTGTGTTCTAGCAAGCACAGGGCCCGGCACAGTCCATCACCCTGATCAGCTGGTGGTTGCAATTGCTGGGTTGGTTCTGTTTTCAGTCCCGAGTTGCACTGGAACCAATGGGTGTTGCAGTCCAGTCTGGTTCGGCCCTTACATCAACCAGTGGGAGCTGCAGCCTAGTTGGGGCGACCCACAATAACCCCCACCAGACCGCCCCCTATCCTGGTTTGCCAGTATGTGTAGCAGAAGACCAATCTGTCCCCCATCCCATTTGGCTCTGGTACTTGTCAATGGGTATTAAAGCTTAGTTCCATCTAACCAACTCAACCATCCAGCCCTCACAGATATTGTTGAGTACCTCTCTATCTAGCCATCCCAGCCCCCGTCCTAGTTTTCATGCCCTCCCACGGGAATAGTGACCCAAGAAGGGGGAACCCACTTTTTCCCTCCCAGGTCTCTCTGTCCCGGTTTATGCACTCTTTAGGTGGTCCTGTGATTTGACTCGACAGAATTAGTCCCCAGTGCCAGCTTCTGCCAGCTGAAGCTGTGGCCCTGATCTAGTCCACATGCAGCGCACAGGTGTTGTAGCCTTGCTTAGTCGTGTCTGTCTCTATCCCATCCCATGCTCTCCAGTGGGAGTGGCTGTGCAGCGAGGGGGCCAGCCCCTTAACCCCCCGCCAGCTTTGCCCCTCCCTTCCTGGATCTCACACGTGCTGGATGGGTGCTGCATTCATATCCAGTACAGGCAGCCACGCCCTGGCGTTCCATAATGTGTACTGGTTTTGTCGCAACCGAACCCGGCCCATTCCACACTCTGTTATGGTGATCGGATTTGCCAGAGGATGACATGAACTGATTCAGCCTGGTCTGCTCCTGACCCATGCCGAATGCATGCCAGTGGGAAACTTTCCATGGCCTATTCTGGGCTGTTTCCAATCATGCTTCTCGCGCTTACCTGCAGGGACTGTGTCCTGCCAGAGGAGTTGCCCAGGCTCCTCCATCAGAACCCCTCCCAATGCCAGATTTTGCGCTTGCCAGGGGGTTCTTGAGCCAACCCTACTCAGTTCACCTCCTGTCCTAGCAGGAACAGTGGCTTTTCCTGGCTGGCTTTCACCCCATTCTGACTCTTGTTGTTGGATGTTTCAGCCCAGCCATGGCTCGTCCATACCCACATACAGCTCACACATGGCTCAGAAGGGGATTGAGACCCAGCCTAGTCAGTCCCACATCTACCCTGTTTCTCCATAACACCAGATGGTGCTGGGATCTGAACCGGCCTGGTGCATCCAATCCCAGCCCACACTAGTGCCTCGGGTGACTGCAACTGTTTTCTAGATAGAACGCAGCCCCCATTCCAGCACATACACCCCTTGGTGGGAACCTCATCCCAGCTGTGGCATCCCAGATTGGGACCGTTCCTAGCCGTAAATCACGCACCTGCACGTGGTTGCTCCAAGGACCATTAGGTGCCAGCCTGCTAGACAAGCCGGAGCTTATCTTTTACTTGATAGGTGTTCAAAGCTCAGCATTATTAAGGGATTCGAAGTTCTTCAAAGGAAGAGTTGCTGGTATTGGGAATCTTTAGGATTGACTCAGATCCCAGAAACAGTGGGTTCACTCTAGAGCTATCTCAGCAGCGATTCAGACGTCCAATACCCCAGAGCTCCCCGGCCGGGCGGCCAGCAGGCTCAGCCTGGCGCCAAATGGTGCACTGGCCGCCCGGGCCCAGCCCGCCATGAGCCATGGGCACATGGCGGACTGGGTTCGGGATCCGAGCTAGACGTCCTCTCCCGCAGCCCTCGGCTCGCCTCTGGCAGCCGGAGGTGTAATCCTGCAGGCCCGAGGTTGCGCCCCTCCCCAATCCCGTTCACCACCCAATGAGGGTGGCGGGTGGGCCCCGGACATGCCCAATCACGGAGGCCTCCCCCCTCGGCGTACTCACCCCAGAAGGAAGCAGGCCCCGCACCCGGGCATGTCCGGGCCCAGCCCGCCATGAGCCATGGGCACATGGCGGACTGGGTTCGGGATCCGAGCTAGACGTCCTCTCCCGCAGCCCTCGGCTCAATTTAATTTTTTAATATTGGATAACAAGATATACGGAGAGGAGGAGAGACAGAGAGGAAGATTCTCCTTCCGCTGATCCACTCTCCAAATGGCCACAGCAGCCAGAGCTGAGCCAATCTCAAGCCAGGAGCCTCTGCTGGGACTCACTCATGGGTTCAGGATCCCAAGGCTTTGGGCTGTCCTTGATTGCTCTCTCAGGCCACAAGCAGGGAGCTGGATGGGAAGTGGGGCTGTCAGGATTAGAACCGGGGCCTACATGGTATCCGGGCACATGCAAGGCTAGGACCTTAGCCACTAGGTCACCGCGCTGGGCTCTACACTCAGTTTTATATTAATCATTCATTTACAATGAGATTGAAAAATGAAAGCCCTCCCTGACACTGTATCATAGGGGACAAAAAGCACAGAAGTAATTCCAGAAAGGTTGCATAAACATCACCCTTGACTTTAATATAACTTACTGGGGAATGAGATCTGTTTAGGGTGTCTATGGGAGGTAATTTTTAAAGTACATACTTTTAGCTGAGGTTTGCAACATGAAAAGACTTCAAATGAGGAAATAGTTGAGAATTCTGCCAGAGAGAAGGACTATTTTGACTTGAATGGAGAAAAGTAGTAAGAATAATAAATAGAGTGATACAGAGCTGAAAAACATTCAAGTGAAATTACAGTGGATCATTAATCTGAAGGGAAATCTTTATCTGAAGGGTAAAATGGAAGACACATAAATTGCTCTGATTTGTGGAAGTTGGAATATAAAAATATAAGTGATGACAATCAAATGTATATTTGAAAGAGGTCCCTCAGGCAGCCTTCAATGCACAGAACAGACTGATGGATAGTTGAGAGGTTAAGTTTTTTAGCAGAAAGACAATATCTTCAAGAGATGGTGTAGGGAAAAGTGGATCATCTCATGCAGAACTATAAAAGAAGGCCACACCGTACACTCTACATACAAAAATCAACTCACAGTGGATTAGGTATCTGCAACATCAAATTGCTAAGGAAACATACATTAGCATTGTCAAATACTTCATGGATAAGGCCTCAGAAGCACAGACAATCAAAGCAAAAATAGAAGAATGGGATCGCATTTCAAGCTAAGAACCTTTTGCATATAGCACAACTAACACTCTATGAACTCAGAAGGCAACCTACAGTATAGGAGACAATGTTTGCCTAATCTGCTGCTGGTAAAGTATTGGAATCCAGAACATAAAGAATTCCAGAAAATCAACAAAAACAATTAACAATCCGATTGAGAAATGGGTAAAGCACATGAGCAGGCATTTTTTCCAAGAATGAAATGCAAATGACCAACACATGAATGAAAACATACTAGAGATCATTAGCATCAGGGAAATGCAAATAAAATCACAATGAGATGCTATCTCACCCCAGTTAGAATTGCTATCATTCAAAAATGAAAAAAATAATGAATGCTACTGAGGATATAGAAGAAAAGGTGCCTGGCTACACAACTGGTGGGAATAAAGACTGGTATATGCGTTGTGGAAATCAGTATGCAGAGTTCTCAGAAATTTAAAATACATCTACCATATGACCTAGTTATCTCACTAATGAGAATATACCCAAACAACAAAATCAATATGCCTTGATTTGTACCTCCCATATCTATAACAGCTCTATCCACAACAGCTAAGATATGCTGTCAACCCAGCTGTCCATCAACAGATGACTGGATAAAGAAAACATGGTATCTATACAAGATGGAACTGTATTCTGCCATAAAAATGAAGTGATGCCTTTTGCAACAAGATGCAAGTCATGACCATTATGTTTAATGGAATAAGCCATACCCTAAAAAACAAATATTACGTGTTTTCTCTGATGTGTGACAGTTAATATATTGAGTACAAAAAATTTTTAATATCTATGATGGATATTGACATTTTGGGAATTAATCACTCTTTATAGCCAATCTATGTGTCAACTGAATAGTGATCTACTTTTTTCTTAAAGATTTCTTTATTTTTATTGCAAAGTCAGATACATATATATAGAGGAGGAGAGACAGAGTGAAAGATCTGTCCAATGATTCACTCCCTGGTGAACTCAGCTGCCAGTGCTGTGCTGATCTGAAGCTGAGAGCCAGAAGCTCCTCTGGGTCTCCCACGCAGGTGCAGGAACCCAAGGTTTCAGGCTGTCCTCAGCTGCTTTCTCAGGCCACAGGCAGGGAGCTGGATGGGAAGTGGGGCTGCCAGGATTAGAACCGGCACCCATATGGGATCCTGGCATGTTCAAGGTGAAGACTTTATCAGCTAGGCCACCACGCTGGGACTGTGATCTACTCTTACTTTGCTTATATATTTGTTATTGGAACATCAGGCCTATATTATGAAGTAAATTAATATAGGTAAGCAGAATGTTTAGAAAACTAGAAGTAGGTGGGAAGAAAGCAGGGTGGGAAGCAGAAAAGCACTACCATATTATCATCATTGTGTCTATAAACTATTTCTAATCTTTTCCCTCTATCTTAATTTTTTAAAATTTCCAGTTAAGAAGAAACTCACTCATTTGAGCCATGATGTGGTTGTGAATTGGAGAAAAAAACATTATCTTGATCTTTGAAAGCAAAAGCAAATAGCCTGGTGATGAATTAAACATGTAAAAAATATAAGAAATGATTCAAGGCGGATTAGGACAATAGGTTAGTAGCCACATGAATGATGATGTCCTTGGTTCCCATTACGAAAAGAGCGCTGACTAAAGAGAAATGCATTTAGTTTGCACCTAAGTTTACAAATCCAAGAGGAGTCACCATAAGCACGATTCTAAATGGTTTAGAATTCACACAAGTGCCCAGCCCGGGTTAAAAATTTGGTAGCCTTAATACATATTGGTACTTAAAACCATAGATATGTATGCCACTTTGGGAGAGAATATGAAGTGGGGTTGTAAAAAATGAAACATTAATAAGGCCATTGAATGCATCCAAACAAAATATAATGATACTGTAAAAAGCAAGGAGGGAGTGAGTAGCACCATGGAGTCAGGCATCCCTGTACTCACACCTCTGAATCCTCCAGCATGGGACCATGTGGTGAGGATCTTGTTTATGATGTTGTCACATTCATTTTTTTCTCCCACCCCTTCTTATGGCACAAACTGATGCATAGACATGAAAGGAGAAACACACTTCTCTAAACTAATCTCCACATGGATCCATGTACATTGGGGTTTGGTCAATTCACTGGGCACTTGGAGTAATGTAAGTGGTTTCTGGTTTAGTGAGTTGCACTCTCTTCTCTTTCATTAACTTAGAAATGTGCTTGTTTGAATGACCTTAAAAATATTTCTTGGTAGTATTCCTGCAATTTATGCTGCATTTATAAAAGTAACCTATTCACCAATGATGTCATACAAGCCCACTTTATAAATGTAACCATGGAAAAAGATTACTTGGATAAATCCCCCAAAGAATTAAAGTCATACCACATAAAATAACTTCTGAAAGTTATTAAAGAATGGTTTAGATAGTAGGATGAATACCATGCCCAACATGTGGCAGAGACAAACAGTACTGTACCTGTTTTGAGAGCCATGTGTCTGATGTCATCTCATATTTCTGAAAGAAAATAATTAACTCTATGAAGCATCTACAGACTGAAATGAGCACAAAACAATGCAATTTGTTTTCTCCATTTACATTCAGGCATTTCTCTCCCTTTAACTGCTGAAATACAATGAGTGACCCTATTGAATCTGTTGTCACTACTGATTTAAACTAGAAGGGAAGGGAAGGGAAAGGAAGCGAAGGAAAGAAGGGAAAAAGGGAAAAAAGAAAAAATGGAAAAATGGAAAAAGGAAAAGGAAAGGAACCCTCCAAAAGAATTGGGATTACATGACATTATCTTTGGTCAACTTTAGAATTCCCAGTGCATGCCACCAGGAAGGACAGATCATTTTCCTACTCTGTTGGCTTACCTCATTCCAACTGCTGTGAACCAACAGACACTGTCATTTATCACTTCTAAGCACCATCACAAAGCAGAATTATTATGCCCTTCAAAGAGATTGGGCAAACTTCCAGTAGTAAAATTTCAAGTGGACATTCTTTCAATACTCCAAACACTCCTAATGATTGGAATCATTGCTTATTCATAGTACTTCAGTGTTGAAAGACACACTCAAGCATTTTGAAAGTACAAAACTCCATGCTCTCTAAAACAGTCTAGTAGATAATTGAAGCAAAATCTTACTGAAAAATGGCAAAACATAGACTAATTTTAATTTCAAATAAATCCATAAAGATCAAATAACTTTCAATAATACTGTTGACAGATAATGACATGCCATGCAGTTTCTTAAAAGAAATAAGTCTAAAGCAAATATATTTAAGAAAACAAAATTAACAGCACATTATATATTCCAGTAGGTATATATATTCCAGCAGATAGAGGCAGAAATTTCAAATTATTTATTGCACTATTTTATTTACAGGGTAATTTTTTCACAATTTTACCTTTTTAAATTCATATCAGTATTACAGTATAATTGACAACTATTTCTTTCCAAAGCATTTTTCTATTTTTACTCAAAACGTGTTCTATTTTTAAAATTTTATATTTTTATTTTATTTTTAACATCATTTACTTAGTTGAGAGGGATGCATACCCATGTGGACATGCCTAGGGAGAGCATGTGGGGAGGGTGGAGGTATAGAGAAAACTGGGTACAACAAATATTTTGGTTTTATTAGAATTTTTTCTATTCTGTGCACTGCAGGGGGGCAGGAAGGAAGGAGACGACAGGCTGCTCTTTGCTGTCAAACTACATCAGTACCCAGGAATAGGGTCAATCATTTGAGTATATTTTAGAGACCTGATGTGGGAATGAATGTTCCAAGTGTGTTACTTGAGTGGTTTTTATATATCTAAGACACTGTCACCTTAGCTGCGCCAGGGTTTGAGGAAATCTCCCCGAGGTCTATTAGCTTAGTGATTCCACAGCCCAAGATACTTGTTGCAAAGCTTAGCCAGGAGGTTTGCCCAACCTGTTTTGCTTTCCAGCTCCCAAAAAGGCAGGAGATGTTCTCGATTGCTCTAGATGAGCAGGATGTTATGTCCCCTTCATACACCTGGGCAGACTGTCCACTGCACAGGCATCAGCAACTAAGGATGCCCAGATCCAATATGTACTCTCCAAGAGTGAACCACATATCTTATTTCCCTTGTGGCTGGAGTTTGAATCCAGTGATCTAGCTGTGGAGTCCCCCAAGAGATTCCACTTGAACGACAACAGACTTGACGTTTGTGTATGTCAGCCAGTGCAGTGCCAGTTTGGTCCATCATTTGCACCAATCAAGGCATTTTTTTTCAGCATAGTTTTGCAACATGTATTAATCAGGAAAACATTTAACATAACTATTTTCATTTCAGCAAAGCATTTACAGTATCAGTAAGACACAGAAAATAATTGAGTTTTCTACTAATCACTAATATCACCAAATGCTGTATAGGTTGTAACTGAGACTAGATACAGATAAATTATCCAAAGATAATTGGCTTTTCCGGGTCCTTTTATACTTTTCCTATGAATGTGAATGTGAAAACATCTAGTCTGTTCTGACAGAAAGTGTCCTATGAGATAGTAATTGGGATCTATTTAAATTACAGTTCAACTTAATTAGCCTCTAACAATATTAGGCCCTTCAATTAAAAATCTCTTAAAACACATTTCAGTAAGATGATAGTTTTCAACATTGGTTTTTTCATGATCTTCCCTAAATGCACTGAATTTTTAAATGTATAATTATTTAACTGGTGTTTTCAGCTTATTTTTCTTTGTTTTATTGCCAATTTATGCTTTGTTGCTTTATAATTATTCTGGGGCCCGTGTTACAGTGCACCAATTGACCCAATGCTTAAAGCATCTACATGCCAAATCAAGTGCCAGTTCTAGTCCCAGCTTAATGGTAATGAGCTTGGGAATACAGAAGAAGATGGCAAGGGTACTTGGTCTCCTGCCAACCATATTTTACACCCAGATGGACTTCCTGGTGGTGGTATCAGTCCAGCTCAGAGGTGGCTGTTATGATCATTTGGGGAATGCGTGGAAAAATGAATGAAAAAAATCTCTCTCTGCTACTCTTTCAGATAAATAAATAAATCTTCAACAACAATTATATGTTTGAGACAAATTCGAAATTGTCGAGAAATTTACAAGACCAGATCGCAAAACCTGAGCACATCCTGTTTGCTTATTCTGCTTCCCCATATTCCTTGTGTTCTAATTCAAAGTCATTTAAGAGAAAAATAGAGGTTTTTTTTTTTTAACAAAATCATTCAAAACGAAATGATAAAGTATTTTTTTAAGATAAACATTCTGATAAGTTGCAAACATTGTACTTTTTCTTGCCCTAAAAACTTCAGTGAGCATTTCCTTTGGAAACATAGTTTCCTGTATAAGCATAAAACAATTTTCAAAATCAGGAAATTGAACATAAGATTGGGGTTAGTACACTGACTCTGCCAATTGTAGTCTATTTTCAAAACAAATTTTTGAAAAGTTTACATATGTAAATTTCATCAGCATATAGAAACAGATTTATTTATGTCTTGCCAAACATTATGTTCTTTCCTGCAAATTATTCTGAATTACTGCCTATGGTAAAGTTTGTAGACAGCAGTGAAAATGGATATTTTCCATACTGTGATCCTAATGTCAGAAAATGACAATGATTCACTGTTGAGGTTATTTTTAGGGCACCCTTTTTTACAATGTCTCTTCATTATTTGAAAGTTATATGGAAATTCACCAATTGCTTTCCTTCATTTATACAGATTATTTTTCCTCCTGTTTCTCTCTTTTTCAAATTTTTTAAAAATTTTTCATTTGTCATTATACAGCTCTGTAGGCACAGGGAATTCCCCTTTCAATCCACCCCAATTATTTTCCTCTATATTATAACAATAGTATAGTCCTTCAAGAATAGTCACAAGTCCACCGTTCTGCTATTTAATAATATCATGATATTGTTGCTATAGATCATGGTAGAACACCCAGTATCCTATTGCCAAAATGTACCCAGCAGTTTCATTGGAAGTCTATCTTTTATTTAGAAATAGAGATATATAGTGCAATGTATATTCATTTCATAATACACTTGTTTCCATTATACAGTTTCTCCAGATAAATAGATGCATATGCAGTTTTTCTGTATATCTACTGATGTTCAGTGAAATAAGGCAATCCCCAAAGGACAAATATCGTATGTTCTCTCTGATATAAGGCCACCTTCATGTAAACACAAGACCAACAGCTGTACAGGTAAACAAGCACATATATTTATCTAGAGGAACTGTTTTCTAGAAGGATTGCATTAACTAGTTTTTAATATTAACTCAATCTTGAACTTATGGGATTAGCCCTCTTCGGTCGTGAGATATGGTCCTCTGTTTTTAGTCCTTGAATTCAATATTAAATGTTTAATAATTGTGTGTGTGAGTGTGTGTGTGTGTGCACGCTCATGAGTGTGTGTGTGCTCTTGAGTGTTTTGGAGCATCTATGAAAGAGTAAAGTGTTCTCTTGCAATGTTCCAGTCTGATTCTAGTATTGGCAGTACACTGTTAGCCATTATTTTGTGGCTGAAATGGTTCAAATCCTAAAATTCGCATTATATCATTATTCCTTACAGCCATTCTATCATGTCATAGTTCTCAAAACATATTCTTCCAGCTTAACTTTGTGAAGTTTGACCAACATGTTGCCACATCTAACTCCCAACTTTTGGTTATCACCTTCCTAGTCTGTCCCTCAGAGTTCTAGGTTTGTAAGTATGATGATATGAGAACTAATTTTTCAGGTTAATCTTTTTGTGTTCCAAAACTGTTTTCTCGATTGGGAGTTTGGAGCAGCGTGTGAAGTCTCTGCTCTTAGTGCCAGCATCCCCTACTGAAGTGTAGGCAACCTTGGCTGCTGTGCTTCCGGTTCTGCTCTATGGTCATGCATCTGCAACCATAAATGACAGCTCACGTGCTTTGGCTCCTTCACACAGGTGGGAGTTCTAATTGGAGGAGTGGGCTCCTGGCTTGGCCTCACCAACCCTGATTACTGTGGCCATGTGCAGGGAATGAGGCAACAGACAGAAGATCTCTTTCTTTCTTCCTCTCTCTGTATCACACTTTCTTTGAATAATAAAGAAAATGCTTTTATTCATTATTTTTATGACAGCTCCATAGGCTCAGGGATTTCCTCTCCTAGCTTTTCTAACTCCCCTCCATACAGATTCTATATATTATGACAATAGTAAATAAAATATTTAAAAATATATTCTATTTGTGTTACTGCTATATTTTGAGATTAACATTTATACAGAATTGAAGAGATTATTTTTAATTGTTGCATAAAATGTTTTCAGAATGGGCTAGTGTTGTTATCAGATTTAGGCACTGCTTCCAGTGCAGGAATGGGCAATGGTTACTGTCCCAGTTGCTCCCTTTCCAAACCAACTATTACTAATGTGCCTTGGAAAACCAGTGGAAGATGGCCTAACTTCTTGGGCCCTTGTATCATGTGGATGACCTGGACTTCAGTTCTGGATGTGGTGGCCATGTAGGATGTAGGCCATCAGAAGAGACCTCGGGCCTGGCGCCATGGCCTAGCGGCTAAAGTCCTCGCCTTGAAAGCACCAGGATCCCATATGGGCACCGGTTCTAGTCCAGGCAGCCCCGCTTCCCAGCCAGCTCCCTGCCTGTGGACTGGGAAAGCATCTGAGGATGGCCCAAGGTCTTGAGGATGCTGTACCTGCGTGGGAGACCTGGAGGAATTCCTGACTCCTGCCTTCAGGTTGGCGCAGCACCAGCCGTTGCGGTCACTTAGGGAGTGAATCTTTGGACCGAAGATCTTCTTCTCTGTCTCTCCTCCTCTCTATATATCTAACTTTGCAATAAAAATAAAATAAATCTTTAAAAAAAAGGGAGACCTCTTTCTGTTCTTCCTTTCAAATAAAATTTTTTAATTATAAATATCGAACTGATTATTAATAGTACTGTCAAAACCTGCTATAGACTTACTAATGTTTTGGCTAATCAAATATGTGTAAAGGAATATTAAAATCTTCAAATATAAATGTTTCTGTTTCTTTAATGTTATTAGTGTTTGCTAATTTTGGCTTGAATGTTTTAATTCTTTGTTATTAGGTATGCAAGTCTTTCAAGTAGTAATATCTCCCATATCAATTAACACTGTTTCATTATGAGATAGTGCTATTAATTTCTGGCAATAGACCTAAGATACATGGTTGTAATTTACTGAAGTGATCAGTCATGTTCTAGAAAAAAAAATAATAAACCAGCAAAAACATGCTCAGTATCGATGATGACTTTCTTCTTCTCACTTAGACCTGAATTTTCATCCAATGCCATTCCCTCAGTCCTGAGTAACATTGTTTTCTATTAGTATTAATGTCATTCTACAGGTGATGAATTCTCTGTTGTCTTCTATCTGAAAATGTCTTGTTAATTTTCATGCTGAAAGTGATTTTCATAGAATATGGGCTTTCAGTTTGATATTGCTTTGCTTCTCATATTTTAAAAATAATATTCTATTGCATTTTTATATTTTGATATGAGAGCTAGGCAATAGTTTCAATATTTTGCTACTTAAGTATAATGTGCTATCACTCAGGCTGCTTCTATTTTTTTCCTCATCTGGTTTATGATAATGAGTATGATGTGTCCATACACTGTGTGTGTGTGTTTTTTTTTTATTTGTCTCTATTCTGTTTGGGTTTGCTAACTTCTTGGAAACATGGAAAAACACATTTTTATTCAACCTGGAAAAATTTAAGCAATTATTTCTTATTCCCTGCCCACCATGATATCTTCAACCCCACTTTTGCACTTAGAACTTCACATATATATATAATAATTCTCATTGTTCTGTTGGAAACTGAGGCTTTGTTTATTTGCCAGCTTTTTAAAAAATGGATTTATTTATTTGCTGGATGAAAGGTCACATATTAGAGTGTAGGCGAAACAGAGACAGATCCACTCCATCCACTGTTTCACTCTTCCATTAGTCATAGCAGCCAGGAATGAGCCAGACTAATACTGGGAAACAGGAGCTCCATTTAGGATTCCCATGTGAATGACAGGGGCCCAGATTCATTAGCAGGAAGCTGGATGAAGGGTAAAGCAGCTGAGATGCCAACCATTACCGTAACCTTGAACGTAGGGCTCAAATATAAAAGCTAAACCCAATGTACTACCATGCTGGCTCAGGAGTTCACTTATTTTTCCCACTGCAAAATTGCCTCACCTATTAACACAGTCTTTTTGTTATTTCTCATGTTTAATACCATCTGTTTCTGTTCTTTACATTCTACTTTGGCTTTTAAAAGTTTATAGCTTTAAACCAAAATGTTTGATGCTTAATTATTCAAGATGTTATTTAAAAAAATATTTATTTGAAAGAGTTGAGAAAAAGAGAAAGAGAGAGAGAGAGAGAGAGGAAACAGAGGGATAAGAAGAGAAAGAGAGCAAGACAGACAGGGGGAAGAGAGGAACCATTCATCTGCTGGTCCATTCTCCAGATTCCTGCAGCAGCCAGAGCTGGGTGAGGCAGGAGTAGGGACCCCCTTGCTTCCCAAGTGGGTGGCAGAGGATGAAACACTGGACCATCTTCTGTGATGCTTCAAAGGTTTGATATGAGAAGGGCACCCAGGTGGAGCTTCTGGCTCCTGGTGTCCTGCTGGGCTCAGCCCTGGCCTTTTCTGTAATCTGGACGAGCAGGTGGAAGGTGGATCTTTCCAACATCTTTCAAAGCTTCAGCTAGAAATGCATTGCAGTTTTACAGTAGGGTTTTCCACTATTTATAATAGAAAGGAAAGTTGGGTATGTTTATCTTTTCTAGACCAAAATTTGAAAATTCATTTCAAGTATACATTACATAGTAATTTAAACTGATTGCACTAGTAAGGACCTTAAACATGATACCTGTTGGTGTTACTTATAGAAATTCATATGTAGCATGCTTTCTAAAGCAAGTGATTCAAGAAGAACCATCAAAAAAAACCAAACCCTACATTCAGTTTGGGCCCTTTGCGGAAGCCTAGTGCCTAATGTCCTCGCCTTGCATGAGCCAGAATCCCTTACGGGGGCAGGTTCAGATCCCGGCGGCCCCACTTCCTATCCAGCTCCCTGCTTGTGCTGGGAAAGCAGCCACGACGGCCCAAAACCTTGGGACCCTGCACCTACATGGGAGATTTGGAAGAAGCTCAGGGATCATGGCTCTGGATAGGTGTAGCTCGGGCCCTTGCGGTGCAAGTGAATTAATGGACAGATGATCTTCCTCTCTCTCGTCCTCTCTGTGTATCTGACTTTCAATTAAAAACAAAACAAAACAAAACCTATATTCATTTCATTTAAGGACATAGAAATGGTTCTTTTATAAACCAGACTGGGGTAAAAATGCGCATATAAACATACAGAATGACATACGTCATATTCCCAAATTGGAGACAAAATATGGAGAAAATACTAGTAAAGTGGCTTGAGCCACCACTAATGCTGTACAAGAATTCACATATTTTGTAAAGTTTTTGGTGTTCTGTTTATCAATATGGCTCATTTCAAAGTTTGGAAGCTTTATACATGAAAGAGACATACTCACAAAAAGAAGACTGTCTTAATAATTCTTTGGTATCTTCAGAAATTAAATACTTAAGTCTTTACAAATGATTTTTGGATGTATCGTTAAAGAAGAGAAAACATTGATTGTTAAGCATAAAGTAATATGAAATGATACTCACTCTACTACAAGCACCCGTGGTGGTCTCACACACAGTGAGAATGGAGATGTTCTGAGGCCGATTTAACCATCTTACCACCGTCTTGGTATTGCTTACCCATTTAACCATAGTGACATAATATTCTCTAGTTTGAAAACAAAAATGAAGCATAGGTTCAGAGCCAAAGAACCTGTACTGTCCCAGTGCTATAAACTTGTCGTCTTTATCCAAGCTGACCGAAACACAGTAACAATTCTGTAGCATCTTAATTTATATTAATAAATATGATAAGTGTTTAGTCTATATAAATGCAAACATGTGTATATATTTATATACATGCATATACATATATGCATAGACAAAAATTAAAAATACATTTAGGAGTAAATTATGCCTGAGAAAATTAGTCTTCAAAAACTGAACATAATTAGAAGCTAAAAATTTCAGAAAAAAAAGGTTGCATTGATTAGTACTAATATATGTGCAAAACACATACACATTTTAAAATTATATTTAACAATACAATCACTATTTAAAAGGAAAAGTCACTGCAAATTATATTCTATGCATTCACTTTATCATATCTTACTTCACAAATGAGTATTTTGGTTATACGACTAAGAATAGTTTATTCTGATCTTTGTATATTATGCAACAATGATCACCTGCAATCTAAACACACACACATATATACATATGTTTTGTAATATTGCTATTTATTTGATTCAGGATAAAATAAGTCACCAAACTATAGGAAAGGAGATGAGTGTTATTAAAGTTTTAGTACCATGAGGATGATAATAATAAGGGCTTCGATGAACACAGAGTAATTTGAGATTGAGAAAAATGTTTATGTATTTTCTTTTATAACACACTGAAGATTCTATACTTTCAAATTTACATAAAAATTGCAAAACTCTCCACCCACACACAATTAAATGTAGTTCTAATTTGCTCAGAATAAACTTGCCCCATGTGAGAATAAAGGAGTAGTTTTAGATAAGGTTGGAAAGGTGACATCCCAGAGCATTGTATCGAAGTGAGTCGACTTGGCTACCACGGCACAGGTAATCTCACTAGGGAAGAACAACCTGGGATACAGACCATCTGCCTTTCACGTGTGTGACTTACAGGTCCAGTTCCTCGAAGCTCACATTTCCAACCACACAAAGTAGCGCCTACTTCCATTGCAAAATCTGTTAGTCCATCAAAATGAAGATGTCAGGGAAAGGCCAAGTTTAACTTGTCAGACAATGAAGCCTGCCATGGTTTCTTCAACAAGCTTTTCAAGACATGTGGCAGCTTTCACAACTAGCTAAGCCCTGCTTGAAAAGTGGCTTGAAATTCAATGAGATCATAACCTCAAGTGCGCTTAAACAGAGCTAACAATGAAGCTCAAAATCAAATACGCAGCTGGTTAAAACATACTCTGACCAAATCAAAGGGCCTTGTAATCTTGCACAGAACATGTTCTGTTCTTTCCCACTGGATAGCAGCTAAACTGATTTATTTTGCATAATTATGTTAATCATTGTGAATATTAAAAAGCAGAAAATACAGATATTAACTTCTTTATAGTTTATCTAGTAAATTTTGTTGAGAGTCAAGGGATAGTGCTTATAAGCAACAAATAAAATATAAAATGCTGAAAAATATCTAGATCTGATTATTTCTGAATAATTGGCAAGAATGTCTTTAAAATGAAAGAACAGGGCCAGTGCAGTAGCCTAGTGGATAAAGTTCTCACTTTGCATGTGCCATGATCTCATATGGGTGCTGGTTCGTGTCCTGGCTGCTCCACTTCCATTCCAGCTCCCTGTTTGTAGCCTGGGAAAGCAATAGAGGATGGGTCAAAGCCTTGGGACCCTGCACCCGCATGGGAGACCCAGAAGAAGTTCCTGGTTCCTGGATTTGGATCTGTTTAGCTCCAGTCTTTGCAGCCATTTGGGAAATGGATCAGTGGATGGATTATAATTTCTCTGTCTCTCATTCTCTCTGTAAATCTTTCTAATTAAAATAAATAAATCTTTAAAAAAGAGAACAATTTGTACTTTGTTAATAACTAACCAAAGACTGCCAACGAAAGAAGGAGATAATTTTTGGAAAGTAATCCTGATAGAACTGGAATACACTTGTTTTTCAAATATAATATAATATAGTTAAGTTTGTTAAAGGTAATAAGCATTTTTTTTTTTTTGCAAAATGAGTTGATAATCTAACGTAACTTAAAAAGGTGAGCCACAACAACAGCTCAGATATTCAACTTTGACTGCTGTCATTTTCCAAGTAGCTCCTAAGTAAAAAGACATGAGAACATACTGCCACGTGAAAGACACTCATGTCCGGGCAGCTCCACTTTGAATCCAGCTCCCTGCTTGTGGCCTGCAAAAGCTGCAGAGGATGGTCAAATGCCCTGGGACCCTGCACCCAAACTGGCAACCTGGAAGAAGCTCCTAGCAGTGAACCAGCAGATGAAAGATCTTTTTATCTGTCTCCCCTTCTCTCCATAAAACTGCTTTTCCAATAAAAAAAACATTTTTAAAATGACTACTTTATAGCCAAAAGTGGTATTTCTGTTTGATTAGGTGATTAATTTCTAACAAGAAATAGAATCATATACTCATGAACAAAATTTTAATCTGATGGGAAATATCTTTGTATACTTTTATTCATATTTAAGGATGACCCTGTAATGGTAATAAATACCTAAAGAGAAACAATTTTCCCAAAAATTGAATTTATAAATTCATAAACTTACTTGGGATACGTCCAAGGCATGGCAATTTCTGTGCACTTTGCCCTGTGACTTAAAGCAACATAACCCCACTGTCTGCAAGCATCCAGGCTTTCTCAGAATGAGGGATCAGGCTCAGTGGCTGCCTTACCTGGAATTGTGACACTGCTTGGCCTGCCTGTGCAGGAGTGGCCATCCTCCTGGAATTCCGTCTCATGAACACATTAGATCTGATGTCCCTTGACCAGTGGCCAGCCGATGCCTTTCTGATAACTGGCTTTCCTGCTTGTTCCTAGTCTCCATGGCTCTGGTTGACCCAGGAAGTCCTCGAGGATCTGGTCCTCTTGAGCCACAGAGACAGAGACAAGCGGGTTAGAGGGATTGCACTTGAGTCCACAGAGACTTTTTATCAGCTGGGTGGTCTGGCACAGAAGATCTAATTATCCACAAGAGTAGGTAAAATGGAGGCCCCAGCATCACCCGCAGGTGGTGTGCTAGCAGTCACACTGTGTTTTTAATGGCTTCCTGTCCAATGATCCCTTGGCACTCACAGCATGAACTTTGTGCATGTATAGTTATTCTGATGTCATTCTCTTAGAGAATAATCTGGGATATCTGCCCACAAATATATTGCGATGGCATTCATGACCAATTCATTTAGTGTCGTACGAAGACCTCCATTAACAATTGTGCAGTAAATACAGCAAGGGTTCTTTATGACACTTTCTCATGAACAAATACATTTATGAATTATCTTTTAAGAAAATGTGTTCTTTCTTGCAAGCACAAGGGATGTGGACTCTAGATACACATCAAATGAATAGAAACTATGACCTGTGCCAAGCTCAGAACAATGATGCAGGTTGACAGTACGGGGTCAAAAGCAGTGGTTAACTGGAGAAAGAACTCAGATGAATAATGTTAAAGATACAGTGTAAGCAGAAACCCCATTATTACTCTAACTATTCTACGTACAAATGAAAAAGGATCACTCCTTCAAATAAGGCAGCAATATCCACTCTGTGGAATTATATGTGGTTTACTCTCATAAAAATATATACATTGATTCTAACTATGTAGTCTTTATTTTAATGATTTCTTTATTAGAAAGGCAGACTGCCTTAAAAAAAAAAAAGAAAGAGTAATGGAAGGGATGGAGGAGGGGAGACAGGAGAATGATCCATGGGACCACCTTCCATTATTTCCCAAACTCTGTAACATCCAGGTCTTAACCAGGTGAGATTCAGTAGTCCAAAGTTTCATCCAAGTCTCCCACATAAGTATTAGGGGCCTACTAACTATCTCATCATCAGCTGCTTTCCCAGAAACATTACTAGGAAGCTGGATCGGAAGTAGAGCATCTGGAACACAAACTGGCACTCTGGTATGGGAAGCTAGCATCGTAGGGACTGAACCCACTGTGTCAAAATGCCAGCTTCCACCTGTGCATTTTGAATTTCACACTTGAGAGTTTTCATAAAGGTGCTGAGTGCTTGCTTGCAGTACTCGGACTTCACCATGCAATGATTTGTAAAATGTCTCTTCCTATTGTTCTGGGGATATTCATGAAGGGGACATCATCCTAGTCCCTGCTAGGATTCATTTGTTATATTTCAGAAACAGTATATACTATAATTTAAGTTTATGAGAACTGAATGATAATGAGTTGGAACGGACTTCAAGAAAGGTAATACTCTTAACCTGCATTTGTTGGACACATTGTCTTTAGTGGGATCTAACAAATATTAAGCAAACGAGGGGAACATAAAAGAAATTAGGCTTTTCTCTAAGCTGTCTTATCTCTTTAATTTCTCTCAAAAACATACAGAGAAATTGAAATTTAGGATTTTAAGTCAGTTCGTTTAAGTGCCTGGTTGAAGGAAAGGTAACAAATTGATTCTATCTTGGGGACTCTTCTATAATAATTATAAATAATAGTTGATATAAATAAGTAAGTAAAAATTCTAATAAACTATCAAAAACAAAACAAATGATCTTAAATTAAAAAAAATTAATCTCTGAGTAGAATTCAGGGAATATAATTCATAAGACAGCCCAACTCATAGAAGCACATTTTCCAATACTTATTAATATTACTCCCTATACAGGGATACCCATGAATAAAGGATCTTCCAAATATTCATGGAAAATATGTATCAGGAAAACTTATTTCTGCATTTCAAAAATAACATAACATTTCAAAATTAACTTATTCTTTAATTCCACTTTCCACAAACCTTTTGAAATATTCTTGTATGTTCAATTATTATTCTTATTTACATGGTAGTTTTATTAAATGGAAGAAACTTGAGGAATTGTTACATCTGAGAGTCAGTTGTCATAGAAAAAAAGCAAAAAGGAATAGAGATATGACCACTTCTATTAACTGTTGGTATACTGAAGATTTATAAATATGTGATACATGCTTAAGTAACATACTCAAAAGAATAAACAGTTAAGTTACTACAGTAAGTTAATTATTTGGGTATCATGTATCTCAAAGAATCCAGGTAGCAATGCTAATTTAACCAGGTAAGGGCAACATAAAAATTCAGGAATTGATTTTGCCATAATCAAATGAAAGGCAGTGGATTCCCACAGTGTTCAGTCTAACTGCCATTAATTGTAGCCAACTGATGCTCTGGGGCCAGCGAGACTGAGCCCTATGTGAAGCTAGGCTTCACACCTAAGCTGTTGCCCATGCATGGGGATACTTTTCTTGCTATCTGAGCTTCTGACAGTCTGCCAGAGAAAAGCAACACACAGATAGGATGGGTCTCCACCTGCTGAATGAACCCTCCCCAGTACTGAGCACCTGTGCTGTGGCCAGTTTGGCACCTGGTCAATGTGCTTTGGCCTTTATCAGCACTATCCTGATGGTGTGCTATTCCTCCCACATCTTCTGTAAACCAGCTGTTCAAAGGCTTCACTAAAAATCCGCACTCCATGAGACAGTAGGGATTGAAATTGGTAATCTGCTCTTGTGGTAGTATGCCAAACTAAATCTTAAATTGTTCTCATTCTAATTCTTTACCAGGGATAGAGACTGTGGTTTTTATAACATGATGAGCATAACTCAAACTCCAGACACAAGACAAATATGACAAATTTAGTATGACATGGGTAAAGTACAACTAAATCTATATTTGTGTGTTTTGTATAAATAGTAACAGAATCAAAGTGACAGAACACTATTTTCTATCAGAGGGAAATATAAAATGTACAAAATGTATCCTTACTGCAAATATTCAAAACCAGCATAAAAATTGGAAATCATTCCCAAACTTGGGTATGTAGGCCCAGAGAAAGGGAAAATGACTTGCTCAAGATGTATTAATAGACAGATGACTAGGATACTCCTAGTTTGGTGTTCTTTCCTATTACTCGGAGTGTAAGCAAATCAAAGGAAAATATCAGAGTTAGGGATCCTGAAACAGGACATCAGCTTAAGTAGCTACTCCATTTCTGGAAAAACAATTCACAGCTGGTGTGAATGGAGCTCAGGAATAGAAGCTCTTGACTTTTCGCCCAGTCCTTTAGTATGGTCATTGAGATAAATCATAAATCACGGAAGCATTCTGTCATCTATGCGATTGTCCTCATCTCGTGTTCTACCTTCGTGGAAACTCGTCCTGAGTGTCTACTTTAATATCTATTTTTCCAAGCCATGCTTTTCTCATCAGTATGAAAGAAAACAAAATAAACAAACATATTTTTTAGTTGATGATGGCATTCTCAGTGTATACATTTGAGTCATTTTTTTCAAGAAGAGATTGTTCCTACACATATCAGGCTGCACTGCCTGTACCATTTCCCCACTGAGATGGAAAGTATCTAAATAGGTCAACATCTGAGTGGAAGTTCTGTTGGAATCAGTTACCCTGCACTGATTACCGACATAAGCAAAACAAACTTTGAATTTGGGACCCTATCATCCAATACAGTATGAAACAGTGTTCTTGTATCAGCCACCTGTCCTGTGCTGATGAAAGGAGTCGGAGTGGGAATGGTAATAGGATAGAAAGAACAATGAGGCCCCTCTGGTAATGTGGAACACTTCCTTACCCTAGCTGGGAAGCCAGCCTAAGAAAGCAGGTGCAAATACAAGACTTAAAAACTTTTTGTTGCTTATCTGGGAAAAATGCAGGCTCTGCCAGCCACACAGAGGGCCAGGTGGTTGGAGTTGTCAGTGACCAGCCTCCAGAGAACATAAACAACTTTCTACCCATAATCCCAATCCACCCCTACTTGATGTCCTTGGTAGAGCCTGAGAAAAAAACATATTCTATGTCTTGTAAAAGTCACAAACAAATGGGAACAATGGAAAATAGAAGTGCAGACCAAGTGCACACCACAAGCAACACTTTTCTTGAAGAATCTTGTATGAATTCCCCAAGTGGTATAAAACCCCCAGATTACTTCAATACAGCGTTTTCCTTCTGAAGAAGCCTCTCCTGGCTGCTTGCTTTCAGTTCTTTCTGACCCTCTAATCATCACTGAAATTCTTTTGCTAACAGTTCCTTTCTTTGTTCACGTGCCTCAGAGCTCATTGCAGATGGAGCATGCTTCTAAGGTTCGCTGTCAGCTGTTACATCTAGGTGTGTTGGACAATCAGCAAACGCCTCCACTGTAAACTGTTACCCTGAGAAATCTGCTCTTTCCCGCAGCTGGGGTATTGGAAGAATCACAGCTGAGGTTTGAGTTCACTCAGAATCTCAAAGTGTGTATGGTTATTTGGTTAGCTGCTTGGTACACGTTTTGTTAATATTCAGTTTATTCTTTTGACACAGAAAATGTGCCGTCTCCCGCTGAAGCATCTTAAATGGGGAGACTTCTTGTGCAGATGAATCTGAAATATTACTACATTATCATGTAGAATAGATACTGCAGAATTATTGGCAAAGTGTGTGAAAAAAGTTGAAAAAAACATGAATTTCTGGGAATTTATATGCTTTAAAAATGGTATTCTAAAAGCGAAGTGATTTTTTTAACAACATTAAATGAAATGTTATCTTTTATCCCTAGGTTTCTGCAGAATCTGCAGCTAAACGCTGAATTCCCAGTATGAGTATCCTTCCTGACTGTGTGGTGCTTCTAAACAGCTTGAAACAAAATGTCTCTTGGGAATAGCCAGACAACTAGAACGGCTTCATTCCTTACTAATGGAGGAAACCTCAGCTTTATTTCCAAGTATATTTGTTGAACTGATTATATATCTCTCTGAAATTACAGCAAAAAAGATAATTGGATCGAAAATATCTATTTCCCCATACAAGTTAAATTGGAAGCACATACCTTGATTTAAAACTGTCCGGTGGCATAAGTTCCAAAGTATGAGTCGGTCCATATAAGTTTACAACATACAGTTTTATTGTTGGATTCACTTGACCTGCCTTGGAAAAAATGAGAGTTGGAATACAAGCATATTAAGCATTAGAATATATTGAGATAAAAACTAAGAAAAGAGAGTTGATGCATTTACTTTCTTGTATTACAGTGGGAAAAGTGTAATTTCTCTAAAGTAGAAGAGATTTAACTTGTACAACTTGATGGCTTTCAATTGTTCTTGCAGATTGCTGCTTCTTAAGAATTTTAGCCAGACAATTACAGGTGACAAGCTATCACAATGACTGTATTTGTTAGGCAGTGTCACTGGGTTCTGTCTACAGCATGGCAGCACGATGATTGTAAAAAAAAAAAAAAAAAAAAAAATCAGCCTGTGCATCAAGTAGTTGTTCACATTATAGAAATATGAATTGCAATGAGACGCATACTTTGCTAATCTAAAACAAAAATAAGAAAACTAAGATGAAAGGAAAATTAAGGAGAAAAAAGAAATCAAGAAAGCAAAAACAAAAGAAAACTTATTCAAACCAGATACGCTGCAGCTAAAATGTCTGATTTATTCCATTGCATTAATATTCTTGGCTTCTCTTTCAGACTTTACTGATTACTAAATGGACTGACTCATTTGTGCAATTGAACACTGGGAGGTGGGCACACTGCCCTCTCTGAGTCCCTGGCATTAAGACTGGAGAGGCAACACTAAGGATGTATAATTTGAGTTCAGTGAATCAAAATTGCATTAAATCAATAATAACTAACATACACAGCCATTGGGATGCTTCTGGCCCATGGTATGTGCTCATGGCATTGCATGAATTATCTCATTAAAAGTCTCTACTGCAGTCCTAAGGCATAATTATAATCATTTTCTAGATGACATGGAGAAATTAAGTGAACTGTGCCAGGTGAAATATCTAATAACTCAGGGAGCTACTGTGTAAATTTAGGATTCTTTTAACTGCAGAGCTGCTGTTGTATTCTTCTCACATACTCAGGCAAAGGGGCCACCAACATGATTAACCGGTGGGCGGGAATGGGAACTTTAACCAACATATCTCCAGCAGTTGGAATGAATGGATGTCCACATGATTGTCCAGGATCAGTTGCTTACTAGTGGTTTCTAAACACTTCATCATTATCTTTATTGTATGGCTCTTACTGTGAGAAAGGGATCTTTGAAATATACAAAAAAGAAGAATATTAAAAGTGAGGGGAATTAAAAGATTACACAAAAAATTGATTTACCAATAACAAACATTTATGTTCAAAGAATTGGCATCGGTGGAACCTGGAGTTCAATCAAGCACCACCCCACCCCACCAAATAGCATAATCTGCTTCATCAATATTCTAAAGTGTTCTTCAAGGCCTGTTTCCTTGAGGTAGCATAAGAAACTGAATCTGTATGAGCCACACATAGGTCAGAAATTTGTGCAAAAAAACAAGGGAATCGGGAAGGGCATTCATAATTCAATAAATTATGACTACTAGCATTTTAAATATGGGGTCCTTGGTTTGAATAAGAGCTCTTTGTTTTGTTCTTGCTTGCACTCTTGATTTCTTTTGGGGGGATGCTATGGGAATGGCTCCTACTGGAAAGGGGGTTTCCGGAAGATAAACTAGGAGCCTGCTACACAAAGGCTCTAGTCTCAGAATCCGTAAACATTTTCCTTTTGCTTCCAAACCATCCAGGGAATAAGTACAGTTGCCATGGGAAATTTAGGCTTCTTTCATTCTTAGGAGCTCCATTTCCCACTATTTTTATTTGAATTGGGTTATTCTGGCTATCCCCCAAAACATCAGTTTTATCCATTAACTTAGTTTGGTAATTTTTTCCTACTGGATCATATGTAATAAAATGAAGATCTGCACACTGTAATTAACAGGTGTCCTCAACGTATGGATGCTAGCCCAGAAGTGTCAATAAATATGGCCTGGAACCTTAGAAACCCAAGTGCACGGGTTGCTATCCAGACCTACATTCTGATCCAAATTCAGAGTCTTAAAAAAACACATTATCAGTGACCTAAAAAGTTTAAAAAATGAGTATGCACATTTTGACAAAATATGTCTGTTGTCTATCTATGCTTCTCTCTATCTAATCAACAGTCTATTCATTGTCAAAGGTTTGCACACATCAGAGTCATGTATGGGCATTTAGAGCTTGCTAAGCCACAGATCACTGAAGCTCACTTTTACCCTGTTGTTACCTTCAGGTTACTGATGGGGTAATGTTTGGAATCTGCATTTGAAAAAAATCCAAGTTCACTCTTCATTTATTACATAGTAGGATCACATGCTAAACCTTGTCACAGGTTATTTACTCAATGATCAAAAGCAAGACAAATACCTCTATGGAATTATGTAATAAGGACTAACTTTTGAGTCAAATGTTTCTTGTCAATAACTAAAAATATAGATTTGCTACACAGAACAGCAAAAAATAGCTTTGTATAAAGCATCAAAACTGGTATATGCTGGCGAATTTAAAATGAATTAGTATTAAGATACACAGCCTTCTAGCTAGAAGTTTATGTTTATATTTTTAATCATTCAAGAAACTGATTAATGTAAAGGGGAAATTAGATTTTATCCTTCTGTGAACTCTCACCCATGATGTACAGATTTGAGACATACTTTCTCAAAGGTATTATCGTATCTTCAAGCTTTCTTTGTCACAGTGTAAGTTCATGGGTGCATGCCCTTAGGCCCAAGAAACTTCTACATGAACATAATAAATTAAAAGTTATTTTCACATCTGGCCAGTGTTTAAACAGGAAATGAGCTGCTTAACATCAAGCTCTCCTCAAAATTCAGCTCTCTGGCGTTCTATTATCTTGGATTTTTATCTGTCCATGGAATTTTGAAATTGACCACACATTTCACGTTCATTTAAGCATTTTAATATTTGAATTATTCCAACAGTTCAGCAGCTACAGGAATGCATCTATTTGCCTTTAAGGTCACATTTGCCACCAAGAGTGCAAATCTGCAGAATTCCTCCTTCAGTGGTTCTGAAACACAAGCTTCAGTAATAATTAACCTTATTTCACTGGCAACTAAATTGTCATTAAATGAGATAATGTTTTAATTAAGAAGATTAACCTGAGGTTACTGAGATAGAACTGTGCATCTCTATTGTGCTGAATTGCTAATGAAAGGGTATTTTATGTATTCTAAATCATGCTGAATTAAGTAAAATACAAATATAGTTATTTAGTGTGAGTATTTCATTAGTAAGTCTGACCACATTAAGTATTTGCCACAATCACTTTAATTTAGTCTAATCTAAAACACAATTTAGGATGAACTGCTTCAATTTCTATAGTACTGACTTTTTTTTTCTTTATTACTATGCTAAGAGCAAGAAGAAGCAATACATTTGTTATGGGAAATAAGCATGTTTGACCTCAGTAGAGAATAGTCTGAACATGAAAGTCACATACTCAGTCCACTATGGAGAAGGAGAACTGAAGCACAGATGGACCTTGCGTCCTGCCATCTTAATTTCATGAAGAGCTATTCCTCCTAACATCCACTGAGTTTTCTTTGTTTTGGCTTTACAAGCTGGAGTGTTGGGCTCCTTTCTAACATTCTTCAGGGGACGCTATTTCCAAACACTCAGGTGTTCATCCTGCTAGGAATTTCTGTTACAGGAGTGAGATTCGTAATGTGACCAATATGCAGCTCAGTCATGAAGAATAGACAGAACAAAACAGTACTTGATGACTTGACAAGGCAATATTTTGATTCCAGTTGCATCCTGTCTGGCTGCTAAAACACAACTTGACCTTGTGTAGTTTTAGGGAGAGAAATGGAAGGAACCAGCTGGTGCCATTTTTCGTGTCCCTCTCATAACTGTGATTTTTACAAAGAACAGTTCAGCTTTTAGAATGTACATTTTCCTATTTATACAATAGACGTAACTGACAAAGATCAAATGAGAAAAAAAAGTTTTTTTAAAATTCTTGAAAAAAAACAGCATGTTTTAGGGAATATACATAATGCATATAACTAATTCTTACTAATTAATGCATATCTTTACTATTAAGCAATGGCAAACAATTAGTTGTATAATGAATTAAAAATAACAAGGAATCTTGACTTCATCCAGGGTCTTCTGGATTACTGTAACAGATTTCTGTTTACTCTGCTGTTTTGGTTTGCCTCCATCTTGTCAACTATGAGACCCACGAGTGCCCATAATTTAGAATCATAGGTGAATTTCTGAAGAGGTAAAACGAAAGCCTGACTACAGCCTATGTCTTTTTTGAGCACATCCAAAATGACACTGCTCTTGGGGAATGGAATAGAAAGATGTGCTTCCATGAGACTCACGTGAGTGTCTTTTATTACTCTGAGCATAGCTGCATATCTCATAGTCATTAGTTCTCCAGTTTCTTGAATTTCCAGGTGAAGTTCATTATCACATAAATCAAATAATGTGAGATTAAAATATTTGAGAAATTTTTAAGGCTTTTTGCAGTGGTGGATGAAATGGGGAGCAAAAAAAAGGTGTTGGGATCTGTTCAGGCATACACTGCATTCCACACACACACACACACACACACACACACACACAAAGTTGTTAAATCTGTAATTGGAGAACTATAAAAATGTTTGGTGTTCTGATAAAAAATATTTTGATGAATTAGATTGCTTTATGGTTAGGTCAAATTTTCATTTTCTCCTGAAGAGCACTGAGCATATGTCTTCCAAAACATGTTTATTAAAGATCCTAAATGTAACTTCTCAAAATTATGTCACATGCTGACAGATGCAACTGGAATCAAATCATCTCCTTGTGAAGTTGTGATAATTTCCAAGCCAGATAACTCATCATCCAGTTTTTAACACCACAGCCCATAGAAAATGGCCAAACCCAATGAAGGGCTTCAGTTGCTCAGTGTGGAGAATGTTAATCTTAGTCCAAATTCTCCATTTTCAAGTTGTTTCTTCTTGCTCTTTAGATAATCTCAGTGCAAAGGATGTGTGAGCAACCACACTTCCACTCTTGGCCACCCCCCGCAGGCTCGGAGTAAGGAGTGTGGTGGAAATTTGACCAAGTAATGCAATGATGCACAAATTCAAAGGTAGATAACCTACCATACCTGAGAAAACAGGCTGCCACTCACAAGGAAAATTACTTAAAAGTTATCTCTGCATAAAATTATCATCTTCTAAGCAATTAAGAGCTGAAATGAATAATGTAGAATATTATTTTTTTAAAATATCTTATGTGAATAATTTATAGGGGTCTCATTCTAAAGCCTGTTTCTTTATAACATAAGCATGAGAATAGAATTCTAGAAACAGACCTTGAGTCATAACAGATGGCAAACGAAGCACCAAGTGTATTCCAGATGCTTTAGACCCTATTCCTAACAGCTTCATAGAAAAGTGGAAATAATTGCAGCCTGAGCAGGATTTTTCTATTCTCACCAAGAGATAAAACTTTGTCTTCTCTTCTGGCTGTCATTCATTGCTTTTGACCCAATACTAGCCTTTCATAAATTAAGTTCCCCCGTTTGATCCTCCCAAATAATGCTGATATTAATTCTAAGAAATTCTTTATGCTTTGCTTATTCTTTATTGAATTTCTTCATGCTTAGTGTCTTCTTCACTGGAGAAGTTTTCTGCTTAGTCAGTTTTTATAGGAACTTTATAATGTACATTAACATACTGTATAGTAAGTTATCCAAGAAATTATCTGAAAAAAGTTTTTTTTAATATCTAGCAACTTTCAACTTATTTGAGTATGGGTGTTCCCTTCCTTTGTAATAACCACTCACACCCGCATAACCTGGCATTACTTTATTCTTTTATCATGCTGCTCTCTATTCTACCTAGTTTATATTTTTTAAAAAATTGTGACAGTAAAGTGTGAGCTTCAGAAGAAAAGGAATACAATAAAAATGAAAATTTCCACATTCCTGTATCATTTTGACATCTTGATACCCTAACTCTGGGTCTAAACTACTAAAAATTTGGAAATGATGGGTCCATGAATAACAGAAGCTTCTATTTCCCGGCAAAGACACCCTGCTCATAAAGAAGTGCACTATCCATCAAGTGAAAGAGAACACTCCAGCACTCCCATGTCACTTACCTTTGGGTAGGGATACTGTTTCCCTTTGGGATACAGTGCGCCAGTAAACCGGGGAATAACCATATTAGGCACCAGCGAGTCATTTATCATCAGGAAGGCAAGTCTCTCTCCATCTGGGGACCACCAGTGGGCGATGTGAGAATGCAGAATCTCCTCTAGAACAAATGAATGTCATTTGAATGTAACTGCAGAGATGCGTATTCAGTGATCTACAGACATTAGTCCTGGAAATCATCATTGGGCATGTGTTCTTTCCAGGCAGTGTGCTTTATTTTTATGAATTTCCCTGAAAATTATGCATGTATGCATGGTTTCATTGCCAGGAAGAGTAGATTCAAATTAGAAAAGGGATCAAGCAATGGAATCCAGATTTCATGGACTGTTGGTAATGTGTGCGTAGCAGATGAAAGAACCGTCACAGTAAATGAATAAGAAAAGTAATTGAAAAGTGAGATATAAGCTATATCATACACGTCATCATTCAATCATCTTTGCTTATCGAGTGATTTTAAGCTCTAGGGATATAGGATAAAGACTATTCTTGATATTTTTCATGTAACCTAAGAACTGGTACCCACTTAGCTTTGGCTGCTTTCCAGTTCAGAGAGTGTACCTGCAGAAGCTATACTCAAAGGATCCCAAACCTTCCACCCGCCACAGGATGTGATCATCTTAATGTATTTGCAGATGGTTATGTAGAGAAAAAAAATCAAGTTACTTATTCCCTTGGCTCCATCCCACAAGGCCAACTCACACAGGCTGAGCACTTGGAATGATGTCACTACTCCTGTGAATGCAACCTCTTCCCCACAGTTTTCTCCTTTGTGTCTGGCACTAGATGATCTGCATGATGACAGGTATAGTAACATCTTGGTTGTTATCAGCTCAGTTTACATCATTGTCTTTCTCCTTTCTCCTTTGTAAACTGTTTCTTTGTAAATAAATCCATTTTATTGAAGTTGCCAATGTTTTCATTTAAGAAGCCTGACAGATCCAGTTATTCATATCAGAGGGTTATCAGCAAGCAGCCCTTCAAAACTAGAATTTGTGATTAGATCTCTCTCTCTCTCTCACATAGACTCACAGAGACATAAGGGTGCACTCATATGTGGAATGTCATACTTACCTTTCCAGGAACTACAATGTGGAAAATCTCCAACGAAAGATAAAATTGTGACTATTCAATGATCTGTGATGATTCCATGGAACGAAATTCAAATAAAGAGGAAAGCCACTGAGAGAACAAATGCTTGTGGTGCTGAATGCTTGCAGCAATGGTTATCTCAAAGATTCTGTAGTACCCGTGGTTCTCCTGACACCCCAGCGAGGCACACAGGAAAAATTAGGAAATTGAAACCATGATTTTGGAATTAGTAATGTTTATAGATAACAAATAGCCAAGAAGGCATTTTTGGAAAAGACTTTTTCTTCTGTGTTAACAGTGAAGATATAGCTGAGGGTTAAGGAAATACAGAAAAGGTTAAACAGATACAACTTTAATTAGGGATTCAATTCCATTTGTTCTTTTAAGAGAACACAGACATTGGGGATACCAGGGACCTAACACTTACGATGTTTGGGTAAAAATATATAGTATAATTGTGTTTTCTGGACCAATATCATGAATCAAACATTTTATACCTGCCTACTACAGCACATGTCAAATTCAATGGCCAAAAAGTCTTAGCCTCAAAATTGTCTCTATGCAATAAATGTAGCTCCTCTAGCTAATTGTAGAGTATAAGAGAAAAATTTATGTAAAAATTCAAGAATCTGAAACATCAGAGAATTTTCTAGAGACACAGTATACTGGCACCCACAGGTGTATCTCTTCTAACATGGGGGAAGCACCATTTAAACAAAAGGAAGTATTGGCTCTTTGGATGTTGATGATGATAAAACCGCATTTGCATGGATATTACATTCCTAATATCATGTAAAGTTGTCCACTGACTAGTTTTACTCATAACTAGACCTGAGCAAGTCAGGACTTTGTAACAGAGCTTGGCCATGGTACAACCTTCCTTCATCCTCTAATTTGTGACCCAACAGATGTAATGGTGATAGAAGTATCTGGAGCTGTTGGGACTCCCCATTTGAAAATTATAGCACAGGCATTATAAGTTGTAGAGAAATTCCACTCTCAGGATGATAAGTACTGCCTATTTCCAAAGGAACTCTCAACTGGACTTCGGTAGGAAACAATTAGCCACTGACTACGCAATGCAAGCTGTTCATTACGTACAGGTTGCTGCCTGATTCACTGACCAGAATCCACATTGGCAGAGAAGGAATAAATGCAGGGTTGGATTTTATGCAGGGCTGCAAGTTATACATGAAAAAGCTGGAACCAGTTTGTTCTGTACTATGATCTGATTTACAGAGGAATTAAAAGACAGTGATAAACAATAAATCAAAAGAATTTTGAGCAAACATTTGTCTACTTTCTGTATAAAGAGACCTGGCTGGAACCACGGATTCATCCTAATTCTTGCATATCAAATAATGAAACATCCTGACAGAGGAGCTTGAGGAACTCCTCTGTCAAGGACACAGTCCCTGCAGCTGAGTGCAAGAAACAAGGCTGAGAGCAGCCCAGATTAGGCCAGGTTACAGAACTCACTGCCAAACATATTGGACAGGATTGTGGGCTGGCCAGGTTGGGCCAATTCATGACACACACTGGCAGATCTGAGAACCAGGACAGGGTGCAAGGTAGGCCTGGCTGGGCTGTAACACCAGCTAATTCACATTATGGCCAGTCCTGGGAACTGGCTGGGCTGGGCTAGGCTTCAGTACCCATCAGTATTGGCTGGAACTGGACACTGACCAGGCCGGGCCAGGCTTTTACACCCAATGGCAAATGCTTAAGTGAGGCAGCCCATACCAGATTGGTCTGCATCACCCACAACCACATGTGAGACCCTGGGAGTGGGGGAAGTAAGCCTGGTATGGGGTTAGTTGGGTGCTTCCCTGATGAGCCACTTCTCCTACAATGGACTTGAGAACTGGCCTTGAGGCAGACCAGGTTGGGCAGCACTACAACAACTGATGGCATGCAAGCGAGCTAGGTTAGAGGAAAAGCCAGGCTGGGTTTACCAACTGTACCCACTGTTGTAGGGATAGTCCAGAATAAGAGCAGGTAAGCTGGAAAGTGCTGGGACTGGCGGCAAATCCTGTCAAGCTAGCCTGCAGAACTACCTTGAGAGTATAAGATCTGGGACTGGGAGTGGGTTCAACAGAGAAGCTGTAGGCACCTCTCGGATGCATTACATTTTCCACTGGTAAGCTTGGAAACCAGGGCTATGGACAGGGCTTGATAAACAGGGGTGGCTGCAGCAGGCATGAGTGTGGGTTGGATTGTGGGGTTGGTTGGGTTGAGCTGGGCTCCAGTGCCCATTGATATATATGAGAGCTGAATGGGATGTGGGATAGACTGGCCCAGTCTGCTGCACCATACTGGCCAACACAGGAATCAGAAGTAGTTGGCAGAGGCGGGCCTAGTGGGGGGCTATTAGGGTCATTATGATTAGGCCAAGTGTGTGGTAGCTGGGTTGGGTTGGGCCTCAGCATCACTGGTTTACATAAGAAAATGGGCTAGAGAAAGAACTGACCCAGCAATTGAAACTACAAGTGTGTGCATAGGCTGATAGGGTGGATGGATAGATCTGGACCCCATACTGGCTAGCACACGAGTCAGGTCTGCGATCACTTCAGACACGGTTTCTTTGGGTATGTATTCAACTCATCCACTGGACTCAAAATTCCAACCTTAGGGTAGAACCACAGGATCTGTGCTCTGCATATGTCAAAACTGGGCCTCCTCACTGGAAAACACAGAACAGTGAGGGCATATCCAGAAGCACATGGATAATTTGACAGGCTATAGGAGCCTGCAGGGCACATCAGGTACCATAACAGAGGAAGGAGGGCAAAACAAATTGGTCAAATTTCCCAGCCAAATATTGCCCACAAATATCCGGGCGAACGGAAAATCAAAGGTGAACTATGTAAGCCAATGAATCTTGGAACAATTTCCTCATCCTTGGATCAGCAAGATTGATGGCATTTCAGAACTATCAAAACCACTTGAGCAGAACCCTCAGTTCATGCTCCATATCAGGCCCCAGGGATGGCCTGAGTGGTCATTCCTCATCTCTGGATACAGAGGTGGTTGAGAGGCTGGGTGTGGCTTTTCTCCTTCTCTCCCTGCTTCCCCAGATACAGGAAGGAGAAAAAGAAAATTTGGAAACAATGATCTTACCCACTTTCCCTTAATCCTTGACCTTTCCCACCCTAATCAACTATGCAAACATCATCAGAAATAAAATTTAAAAACAGCAATACCTCTCCCGAAGAACATTCTTTTAAAGTCAATTGTAAAAGTAATGACAAAAATTTGGAGGAAAAAAATCAGCAAATGGAATTATTTAAAGAAGAAAGTTGGTTAAAAAAATAAAGATATCAGCATTGCACCGTGTCCACCAGAGTGCAGTCATTGCAGATAGATACAAGAAACAACCCCCGCGAAGGATGTAGTTTATGTCCGTCACTCTCTGATACCATCACCTTTTTCTGCCAATGCCTATGGCCACTGTGGAGATTTTCATATCAAATCCTTTCTTAGCAGAATCAGTTGATTACATATTGACAGGTGGACTTAAAGGGACAAACACAGGGTCTGGGAGTTGATTTTTTCTGCTGCCTACAGTTTTATCAAGCCCTTACGCATAGGCTTTTAGAGACACTAGCCTGTGACTGTAATAGCTAGCAAAACATTTCCTAATAGGACATATTTCGTGTTTAAAAAAATGGGTGGGGAGAGGTCCAGTGTAGAACATGGTCTCCTCATGTTCACTGTTGGCTCTCTGTATCTCTGTATCTCAGAAAAATAATTCCTCTACTCTCCCTTTGTTTGGGTGTTGACGCTGGGACCAAGCATGAGATGTGTCCTCACTCTATGGTCAGTCTATACACAGATTAAAGAGGCAAGGGAGGAGAAGAAATAATGACTGCTCTATGAACACCAGTAATTCACTGGACGCCTATGCTTCATGTTCTCTAGGAATTGGATTAGAGGTTTGCAAGTCCCACATTGGCTGAAGAAGAATGTCTCCAGCAGGAACATAATATCATTTCTGTTGTAGCATGCATTATTTAGGAACTCATTACTTTAACTAAAATTCATGAGGGGCTTCTTAAGAGGGAAAAAAAATAGTAGGGCTTTCAGTTGCAGGTTCACACAGTCTGATGTGGAACAGTCCCTATTGGGAATGTCTAGTAAGTGATGTCAGAAGTGATGGAGGCTTGCAATGGGTGAGTTTAGGCAGAAGAACAATCATATGGTTAACTAGACCCCAATGAATGTATGCAGTGAACCTTTCAGAAATGACCACCTCTTGAGAACACAGGACCCAGGACACAGAGACCTCCTATAGGGTCCACCTGCTACCCAACATTATTACATTAAAACTCTACCCTAATCCTTCAAATCCTTCAGCAGTTTTCCTTAAGCAACCCTGACATTCAGTTTCTGTCATGGAGTGGGAGAAAGAAAGTGACTACACACTTTCGACTTCCCACAAGATATTCTAATGCCATATTAATCAGAAGACCAAATTAAAACTTTTGGACACAGCATCTTATTTTTTCTAAGATAGGTTTTTCTTAAATTCTACCTGTACTTATTTGACTAAACAGACTGTTTATTCAACTGTCCTTATGGAAATTAATGTGTCTTTAGACCTTTGTAAAATACATTTAGTGACAGAAAGCAATCAGAATTTAATCACTGATTGTCTCTGCCAATGGAAAAAATTGTCATTAGTAAACTTAGAGATAGAATCAGAGATCTATTTTAGACCTCAGGAGATTTTCAAGTACACCTTTGCCTAACAATGGTCAATGGAGGACTGAAATTGTAGCATCCTGATTAAGAATGAAAAGCAATAACATATGACAAAAATGATTAGCTGGTCCATCCTTCAAATAATCTATCTAGTTAACAGGCTAATAAAAATTCAAAGAAAGATGAATTGGCAGTTGAGGAATGCTTAACGACTAAGGTCACATGATTAATTCGATTTTTCTCTTAATATTGACGTTTTCTGTACCATCTTGTATGAAAACGAAAATACAAGCATGCTACAAGTTTTCTATCCATTTACTGGATGGATATCCCACAGTGGAACAATAACAACAAGGATTTTTTTTTCTTGTGTGGAGGGAGATGGAGACTTCTGTTTTGGGAACACAAACTCTAATTTAAAGACAAAGAATATGCCCATTGTCTCTTCCTTTTTGATAGGATTGGTCCAAATGTGACCCAGGCGATTTAAATGAAGGAAGATAGTGGATAGAAGTTCTTTTCTTGGCTCCAACCCATTTAAGTCACATGAGTTTAGATGTGTTTTTCTCAAGCAAAACTCATTCTTCTACTACTGGAAAACAAAAGGAAATTATAAGATTTATTGCATCTAGTTTGCAGTGACTGCCTCCCCTCTCCACTTCAGGTATCAGTGAACAGTTTCTAGTTCTTGTCTAGTATGTGGTTGACAGACTCGTGTTTAAAGTCTCTCAGAATTACTCTCTTGTAAACATGCCATTTTATCCAGTTATTGATCCATATAAATAACTTATGCAGTTGAGGAGATACAAGATACGCATGGCCAACTGAGGATTAACCATACATTTCAAGGGCATACTGAGTATAAATTCTAAGTCCAGTATGATTTGAAGTTACAGAGAGATTCTGCTGATTGAAGTCAACTCCGAACTTCTAAGAAGTGTGTTTTATCACAAGTGCTGCCATATGAATGCTAGCAGTTTCCAATCGTAAGCATGACCCAGATTTGAGGATGTTTCTTTATATCAGAAATTGTGTCTCACCTACTGTTTTGATAATGGATGGATTTGCACTTGCTATTCTTCCCTACAAAAGTGTTACTATTCAAAAACAATACATGCAAAGATCCATGCAACTATCTTCAAAGGTTAACTGGAGAGAAAGATAAATACGTGTATTTTAATACACATGTTTTTAAGTCATCTCGGATAAGGCACAGACTTCTTTAGCCACAACTATCTGGGATATTTATTTATGGGTTGAAATGTCCCATGTTAATTATATTATTCCCACTCTTTAAAAAATAAATTATATTCCATTTGAATTTACTGTAGGCTTAGGGTCTTCATTTTTATTACTCTGGTTTAGAAAACCTCACTACAGAACAGATGGAGTTTGCAATGCATGTGGTTTTATATCAGACTCTTAAAAACACAGCCTCAACACAGAACATTTCCAGGAAACTAAGATCCCACCATTGTTGTAAGATTAATGTCCTATTCTGAAAACTGGCCTGATTTATTCTATTTGTAGTTTATCAATTTAGACAGATAGGATTTTCTGAAGATGTTACTGCCCGTCCTGGGGGGACGTGCAGGATTTTTTTGCTCCTGGTTTTCTGTGTTTCACTGACAACTTTCTTGAAAGAACTGCCTCTATTTATAAGTTTCTCATTTCACGCTTTTACCTCCATTTACCGCAATTTTATTTCTGACTCTACCAACTGACTGGTGTTGCTGCTGGTAGGATTACCAGCTATCCAGAAGCAGAACTAATAACAATTTTGCTTAACCTCCAGGGACTCAGTACCACTGTTAATCCTCCTACCTTCTCAATCCCATGGCTGCTTCCTCTGGGATAATACTTCAGTAAGTGCTTAGTAAACCCTTATTAAATTAATGAAAGGAGAAAAGTCCATGGCTTCTTGAGGAGAGGAAAACTACAGTACTAACAGGCATTTGCACTGTTTTACTGAATGAAAAATGTGCACTTACCAACCTATTAATGTGGATAGTGATTATCTTGTATCCCCCCCAACTTTAATCTTTTTTTGTTGTTGTTAAGATGAATGCAAGGACTATTTATAAATCATCTTAGGTTCCTCAGTTCCCTTAGATTTAATTCTATTTGCAACTCCATTTAGTATCTGACACGTTCTTTTCATATTTCTGTTTGCCATGCTCTGCATGGTTTCCTTGTTTGAAAAGTTGTCTAGTTTATCGTTTTAGTAAGTTGGAAGTTGGAAATAACTAAAACAGAAACACTTACTCCTTCTCTTTATATTCTCTTCATTTAATGGCTAATGGATACATGCACTCCATAGTGAAGGACTGAATTTCAAATAATATTCTCTTTACAATTTCAGCACATAAAATTTTATACTTCATTTAGACATATTACTTCATTTTAGGTGTTGAAATGACTAGAAATGAGACTCACAGTTGTTGTTTGCTCATGTTTAATACAGTAAATTCTTAACAAAAGCTTTTTGAAGCTGTGGCTATGGTAACATTTAACATCACTAAGGGAGGGAAGATCCTATTGAAATGCCAATGCTGCCATCCATTAGCCTTTTCCATGTCACTAAGTGATTGTATTCCCTGGCATCTTGAGTATTACATCAAATACAGATGTGGAATTTCTTACCCACCAAACATGTGGGCCATAAATACTGAGTTTAACCTAGATGGCAATGTCTCTGTTCCCTCGTTCTCTTTCAGAATGCAACAGATCCTGTACTTTAGCTCAAATGTTTCTGTCACTCATTGGACTCTTTTCATCCATAGCAGGCTATTTTTTCTCAGCCTCAATGTACACCATCCTGTTTCTAGGTAAGAAAATTGCTTTTTACAAACAATGATCTCTATTTTCTTTCCTTCAAGTGTCCTTGAGTCTGTAATTCCCATAATCTGTATGACTCTTCCCCATGAGGACAGCAGCCCAGGTTGCCTTCATCAGAAATCACATCGGCAACCGAAAGTCAGCCTGCCTTCGTACATGCCAGTCGATGCAGCTTTTCACTGATGCTGAAGATGACACGACGTAGCTTGACGTAGCAACCAGCAGTGTACAGAATGGCCACATATCCTGCCACTTGCTCCTCTTCTCCCTGAAATCTGCTTTGTTAATGTTCATTCCGTTTCTGCCACCACTATTTATTGTGACCCACCAGCACTCATAATCATTCTTGACTTCTCATGAACCTCCATGTTTTAGCTACCAATACATATGCTTTTTTTTCTTTGCCTCATCAATTTTAGATTCTTCCCTTCTCTGGCTGATGTGATTTTAGTACAGTGTCTTATTCTGTCTTGTCAGTGCACAGAAAAAGCCTGTTAGCTACTCATTGGTCCTTTCTGTTTAATTGCAATTTCATACCAACTGCATCTATTTATATGGGAGAGCTCATTTCCTTTCTCCATTATGCAAGGGGTTTTGAAAAAGTTCATGAAAATCATATATTACAAAAAACTTAATTTAAAAACATTTCAGGCCAATGAAAATTCAGCTTTTCACTGAATTGCCTACAAAATTTATGAAGTGCCTTTTTTTTGTAAAGTAGACAATATTCAAGTTTGCAGATCACTGTTAGAGGTCACATTCCTTTGGCTCTTGCTGTCTTTGATTGTCTCAAATTTTATTCAACCTTACTGAGTTCCGCTGCTACATGCTACCTTGCTTTATTCTTCTTTAGTCTAGTAGGCTATTATTTCTACTTTGACTTTGCTTGCTTATTTCTTCACATAGTACCAAGAAACTTTGGAAGGTAAAAGCCACACTTCTGTCTTTATGTTTCTCCAGGCTAGGGCATCATGTCCTTTCTGCTACCCAGCTTTCCAGAACTACCAAAATTGAAAGTTTGTTTCCTGACTGCTGCTTCAATTTAGCAGACCATGTAGGTATCACCAATAACTTATCTTTTGGAAACATGCAGATCACAACACACTTCAGGCATATTAGTCAAAGAAATACACTTACCTATTTGTGTGATTCTTTAAAAATAAACTTACCTACAGTAACTTTTGTTGATAGTAACACAAGGGTTCTTATAACGTCTCACATTCAACTTAGGCCTCTAAAAACTTTTATTATTTACTGCCGGCTTGTGTGTAAAAGTCTATTTTACAAGTACAAACTTATATATCTTTCTATCTTTCAAGGATAATAACATCTCTTCCTCAATAAAATGGATCCATGTAGCAAAATCTATCACTTGAATGTAAGGTCCTCAGAGGTTTCATTTTCACTCCCGACACTTTTTTGGGTACATGATAAGCATTTTGAAAGTAGGTGGCCTTTAACAGTATCTAATGCTTACGGGAAAGAAGTAAACAATTTCCATGATCCGTTACTCTTACAAAATGATAAGTGTAGAACTTGAGGTGCAGAGACTACATTTACAAATGCTTCTGGAGGAATGAAATGATTTTCTGGGAGATTCTAAGCTTTATCGTTTGAACTGAAGTAGACTGACTTCAAATCCTGATAGTTTTGTTAAGATCAGTTGCAAAATCTTAAATGTGGACGTTCTTTCTCAGCACCTGCATCCAGAACTCATCTGATAATTGGCATATGATCACAAGCACAAAGAGTTTTTCTCCACCCAATTCATGTTTAGGTATATAAGTATTACTAACACTTGGTTCAATCATTGAAAATAACACTCTGGGAAGTTTTATTTTTCTCTCTGTATCATAGTTTTTAAAATGTGGCAAAATGCCCCTAATAGATGTCTCAGCTGAAATAATTCCATACATGTTTTCCAGCAGAACAAATTGTTTTCAGAGTCAAAAAAATTTCAATATCTAATTTGTGAGTGATATAAGGTGGTCATTCACTTTCATTACTTCATCAACAATAAAGTTTATCTGGCCTGAACACCACAAGCACAGATACACACATACATATATAGAGACAGAGATACACACATATACTTAAGGAGTAATAGAGGCAGATACTAACTACAATCAGCTGAAGTATGAATGCATGCAAAGAAACAAAAGCCTGAAGGCAATTCTGCAAGGTAATGAGAAGAAATTGCAAGTGTTATGCAGAAATGCACAAATCGTTTTCATAAACTTTGTAAAAACTTGTATCCTTTCGAAACTAAATCTGTGTGACTCACCTTCATATAACCAGTCAGCAATTCCATTAAAAATAATTCCTTCTTTCCCAGAAGATGTCAATCTCAATGAACTGCTCTTTATATCGGGTTGATAGTAGATATTATTTTCAAAAATATAAATCTAGATCAGGAAGCATATGAAAAAGTACAAAAAAACTCAACACATTAGGATACCTTTTATAAGCCTTCATGCAAATATTCATGATGCTTCTACTATGTATATTTGTATTGCTTTCAGATATTAATGGCACCTTCCCTATCATGTCAATAACAGCTTATTTGTAACATTTGGTATTGCTTCTTTTAAATTCATATATTTAGCAATAATATTTCATGTACATAATATGATCTCTTTCCCACATAAAATTGATTTGACTTAGAGACAAATCATCGCATGCTAAGAAATTTACAGCAAGAGCTATCCAAACTAAAAGCCTCAATTTGGGATCGTTACTTTTACAGAAATAGATCTGGTGATCAATAATTAAATAATCTATAACAATGTGAAATTAATAGAATACAATAATCTCTTTGGTTCTCTGAAGTCTGACTAACAGATCTGCCAATGACAAACACGGTCATTCAAATCCTTTATATTGATTAGAGCTTCCCATGGGCCAGTATCCCTGTAACTCTGTCTTCAATAGTACAGCAATGATAATCATCCTGTGCCCGAGAGCACAGCAGATCTCAAAAGCAGCAACACATTTTCCAAAATAATATAACAACAGCTTAATAACAAAATCAAAGCAGTTTATGCCCACATGTAAGGATGTGTCTTTCAGACAAATAAATTGTAAATCATGTAAAATCTTCCATTGACTAGCATTTCTTCCATGCTGATGGAGGCAGAATGTTGTCTGAGTCAAACCAAGTTGCTATTTAGATCAAATGTTACATTTCAAAGGTGCAAGATGGCCCAATGTCCATGTTCAGCACGTTCACCATGTGATAGTTATTACACAACAGTAAACGCAGCAAGTATAAGCACTTCTGAAGCAATTACCTCTACACTTAGGAGGGCCTGGATTTTAACTTTTAGTGTGTGTGGTAACAAACAATGTTTATATCCAGAAAGTCGCACTGCTTTGCACAAACATACACAGAGAAAGAGTAGAGACAGCAAGAAAGTGAAATATCTTCCATCTTCCATCATTTCCCATATGACTCTAACAGTCAGGATTAGGCAAGGCTGAAATGGAGAGCGTGCAGCTCCAACCAGACATCTCCTATAACTGCCAGAGTCCCAGGTATTTAGATCATCTTCTGCTGCCTTTCAGGCATATTGGCTGAAAACTGGATTGAAAGCAGAGCAGTCAGATCCAGAGAGGCACACATACTGAATGGTGGGATTGCAGGCTGCCGCTTAACCATCCATTCCACAAAGCTGACCTCTAATGTTCTGTTCTATTGTGGTGACCGCCCAAGTATTCATTGGTGGGTGTATCAAATTAGGCACTCTACCTTTTTAACAGAGTCCGTTATTTTACAAGTAAAGGTGCTGATATCAGAATAAGAATGTCAGGGGACTAAAAACTTGAAAAAAAAAATAACAAGGAAAACTATAGAAGGATGTTGTGTATATGATGCTGTTTATAATCAGCCAGCCTAAATGTAAAATCCTAAATATAATGACTTGATGTATTCTGTAATATTTCTAAGCCTGTCTTCTCTTTTAATGCAATGTATCTAAGATGAACATATACTTTGCAGATTTGTTAAAAAAATAAATGGAATAAGTGATGCATGTATAATGCATGACATGTGCATATATTACTAAAAGCAAGACCGACTTTAAAAATAACACTGCCCAAGAGCCTAAGCTTTCTATAAGCAACACATTCCAAATATAACAAAAACCTTCACAGTTTTAGTTAATATGTAAATGATCCCAAACTTTGGCTTGGGGCCATAGGTTGGATAATACGTCTTCGGGGTAGTATTAAGCATAGTAGTTACTGAAGTGAGAAGAAGTCAAAGAGAAGCAAACATTAAGAGATGATAATTGATGCTTTTACGTTAGTTCTAATAATTTGAAGTGATAATCGTGGAACAAATTTAAACAACCGTTGAAGAATTATCTCTTCAGAAATCCTTACACTGAATGAAAGCTGCATTTCACAACTCTCCCAATTTCTGATTAACTGAGAATATGCTCTTTGTATTCCAATCAATTATTGGTTAAACTCTACTTTGCTACCTCCTTTTGCTTTTCACCAACAGTGTAAGACACAGGTATACAATGACTTGCTTGCTCGGAGAGGGACTCTTTCTGTACCTTAGCCCTCTACCAGGACTTCTGAGTAAGCAGAGATCATCGACACAGAGGCTACTCCAGCACATACACCTGTCATTAGGAGCAAGCAATGATGTCACCCAAAGCAGTATGGTTCTAAATACACAGTTCTACAAAAGGAAGCATTCTAAGTCAAAATGATTAACAAAACCCCTATGATAGTTTAGCAGATGTATAAATTATCCAATATTATTGACCAGTAATTACATTTATATTTGAAAAATGGATTGGATGACATTCAGGATCCATATGAAACTGACATATGCTCCAAGGTAAAAAAAACAAACAGAAGTATGGAATCAGAATTTTTTTTATTTTATTAATTTCATTGCATTATGTGACACATTTTTTTATGCACTGGCATTCCCCCCGCCCCTCCCCAAACCCTTCCCCCACCCACGGTGGATTGCTCCACCTTGTTGCATTTCCATAGTTCAAATTCAGTTGAGATTCTTTCATTGGAGGTTTTGTCCAATCATAAAAGTCCAGCATTTTATTGTCCTGGTAAGTTCAATGGCTTCTTGGTGAGACCATCTCTGGTCCGAAGGTAGAACCAGCAGAGTATCATCCCAATCAGGTAAAAAAAAACCCAACATAATATTTACAACCATTTACAACATTAAGGCATTAATTGACATGGTAGTGATTAACCAATATGTTACTAGGGAAATGCAGGTTCTCAACCACAACCTGTGACTTCTTCATAGACATTTCAATTTTGGTTTATATTCAACCATGTTCCATATACCTTAAAATGGCTATAGATTGCTATTCAGCTGTCTCTTGTCTATTTTAATGTTAGTATTTAGCATTTTATAGCATTGAAGCATGATTTTGCTGAACCTGGTTGTTTTTCGGGTAGTTTAACTCTATAACTTTAACAGGACATATGTCAACAGTTTAGGTGAACGGAATTTTAATGTCATTTCTTGAAAATGTACAATACCAGAGAATATCCTTTAGTGGACAAAAAAAAGACAATTGCTTTGATAAAAATGTGTATTTATAATCTCCTAATTGCTTTTCAAATATCAGTGTTTTGATTGAATTGCATTATTTCAAATGCAATTACAATGCTGTCTTCACATTTTTGAGAGCTGTAAAATGTTTATGGAAAATGCATATTATGAAAAAAAAAACCTGTCTGGATTTCAGAATTGTGTGCCCTGAAGTAAACTTTTCAAAGGATCCTTATATATACAAACACTTTCTGGGACACCCTGATTAGAGAAAGTGGTATTCCAATTGCAATCATCACACTGGAAATATGACAAACATTAATGCCATTCGTCCCAATTTTACTGATTCAACTGTCATAATACTTTGATATCATTAATCAATTTCTTCAATGAGCACTTAACGAGCATAACAAATAGAAATACATAGCTATTTGATCATTTAACTCTTGCCTAGGAAGAGCAGGCCAACCTTCTAAATGTTCAGCTTCAAAGATATAATCGATCAACTAAGCAATTCAAAATGGGAAGGATCCCAAGAAAGTAATAGAGAGAAAAACAACATACTATATAATGAAATACTTTGAAAATATTTGTTAAGTGTGTGGAGAAATCTTTTTTTTAAAAAAGATTTATTTATATTTATTGGAAAGGCAGAAATACAGAGAGGAGAGACCGAGAGGAACATCTTCCGTCCGATGGTTTACTCCCCAAGTGACAGCAATGGCTGGTACTGCGCTGATCCAAAGCCAGGAGCCAGGAGTCTCTTCTGGGTCTCCCACGTGGGTGTAGGGTCCCAAGGCTTTGTGCCATCCTCAACTGCTTTCCCAGGCTACAAGCAGGGAGCTGGATGGGAAGTGGGGTGGCCGGGATTAGAATCAGCACCCATATGGGATCCTTGGACGTTCAAGGTGAGGACTTTAGCCACTAGGCCACCATGCCAGATCCCAAGAAATCCTTTTAATCAAAATGTTCATTAACCAAGTGATTGGATACAGTATGTGTCCTTGCTGAGTAGGAGGATCTAAGGGTCAATTTAATTGACCACTATTTCCACCTTCTGACTTAAACATCTGCAAATGCTCCAGATGCTGAGTGTGCTAGTACTGTGGAGTGAAGAGACACTGAGCAGACTTCCACAGCCAACTGGCATCAGATGTTGAAAGTGATCGAGCTGTGGGAGGTGACAGTTACCACAAGGTAAATCAACCCGCTGTAACAGGTTCAACTAGTGACAATGGCAGACAGCACTGACAGTAGCATATTCTTACAAACTTGGTTTAAAAGAACAAAAAACCCCAACAATATAGTTGAACATTTGATCTATTGTAGCTGAAATATTGCTAGAAATATATTACATCTTTAGTTGATGATTTTCAAGATAATTTTAATAGTGAGCTTTTTTAATCATTAAGATATTACGATGTACAGCTGGCATTGCATCACAACTGGGTCACATGTGAACTGTTCAAAACTCAGCTGGATCACTTCCCTTCCAGCTTCCAGCGAATCTTCTTGGGAAAGCAGCATGCGCTTGAGGTCCTGCCACTTATGTTAGAGACATGGATAGAATTTGAAGTCCCAGCTTCGGACTGGCTGATCTTTATTCATTGTGACCTTTTGGAGAGTGAACTGGTGGATGAAAAACCACCACATTTAGTGTTACTCTGCCTTTCCTGTAAATAAAATAAGGCTCTAAAAATGTGGGGGCAGAGTTGTGATGAAATGAATTAAGTCACCTTTTACTAAGAGAGTATCCCATATAGTTACTGGCTATTCCATCCTAAATCTAACTATCCATATGTGCTTGACAAAAGCAGCAGAAGATGGCCCAAATATTTTAGACCATGTATGACACGGGAGACCAGCATGAAGCTCCTGGCTCTACATTCAGGTTGGACCAGCACTGGCTATGGCAGCCAGCTGGTGAGTGAACCAGTGGAAAGAAGATCTCTAGTTTCCCTCCCTCCCTCACTTCTCTCTTTCTCTAAACATGACCTTTCAAATAAGTGAAATAAACTTTTTAAAACATAGTATGTATACACTATAATCTATTCACAGGAACTATAAAGTTACAGGAACTATAAAGTAACTATATAGTTACAGATGTAACTATAAAGTTACATCACTGTGCAGTTACGGTGATGTTTGTGTTGTCTTATTGCTTACTTTGGGGAAAATATTCTAATTAACCTGCTATCCCAGACAATATCTCCTACAGAGAGACATATAATGAAAAACAACCGTTTATAAAAAGTTTTTTTTTCTAATTGGAAAAGCAGATATACAGAGAGAAGGAGAGACACAAGGGAGATCTTTCATCCACTGGTTCACTCCCCTCATGACTGTGATGGCCACCGGGAGCTTCTTCCCGGTCTCATTCATGAGTTCAGGGTCCCAAGGCTTTGGGCCATCCTCTACTGCTTTCCCAGGCCACAAGCAGAGAGCTGGATGGGAAGTGGAGCAGCAGGGACGTGAACAGGTGCCCTTATGGGATCTTGGCATGTGCAAGGTGAGAATTTAGTCACTAGGCTATTATGTCAGTCCCGAGGCACCCTTTGATAAATTGATTATGACCAATTGTGTAAGTAATACAAATGAAAGCAAAACATACTACATCTTAGCAAACTGAAGACATTGTCATATGCAATAGATACAACTATCAAAAAAATCTAATATTTAATGTATAGAAAACTACAGACTGATATCCCTGATGAACACAGATGCAAAATTCCTCAACAAAGAACTAGCCAATATAATCCAACAACACATCAAACAGATCATTCGCCCAGACTAGGTGGCATTTACTCCTGGCATGTGGGGATGAAAAGCAACATATGTAGATTGAGGAATAAAAATCATATGATCATATCAATAGATGCAAACATGGTATGTCATAAAATCACCACTTCATGCTAAAACCCTAAGCAAAATAGAAATACAAGGGAAATTCTACAGCATGATCAAAACAATATAAAGAAAATCCAGTGGCAGGACCACACTGAATGGGGAAGGATTGAAAATATTTCCCCAAAATCTGGAACTGGACAAGGCTATCCACATTTTTTAAGCTCTGTTTTTATTTTTTCATGATATAGTCTCACAGGCTTAGGGATTTTCAATTCCACCTTTCACTTTCCTATTCCTCCTGCCCACACTTTCCCCCCTATATTATTAGAATAATATATTGTTTAAGCAACAGTTATAAGTCCATCATTTTGCTATGTAAATGTATCATGACATTGTAGGTACAGACAATGGTAGAAAGTCCAGCATAAGATGTCCACTTTCACCACTTCTATTCAAAATTGTGTTAAGTCCTTGCCAGGATTATCAGGAAAGCAAGAGGATTCAAGGGGCTTCACATTGAAAATGAGGCATTGAATTTACCCCTATTCACTGATGACATGATTCTATGTATATGGGAACCAAGAAATTCAGTAAAGAGAGACTATGGGAACTCATAATAAAGCTTGACATCATAGCAGGGTACAAAATTAATGAAGATAAATTGATGTCCTAGTTTACACAAACAACTCTTTGGCTGAAAAAGAACTTGTACGTACAGTCTCATTTAAAATAGCAGAGAACCTTAAATATGTTGGAATAAACCAAATATTTGGAAGACCTGTATGATGAAAATGGAGACTTCCAAAAATTGCCTCAGTGTTTGAATTCCAAACTGTTATGTTTAACAATTGCTTAATCAATAATAATAACTTTAAAGCATCATGTCTTCTATTCGGAATACTTTACTTTAAGCATACTTAACTACTCCCACACACAGGTAAAATGGCTTATTTAAAAGTGTGTAAATGAGGACTAACATGCTGAAACAGTCAATGGCATGTTATGATAGTAAAATACAAATTATATCTCCCTTTGGATACTAAAAAAAAATAACGAAATAGAAGAAAGCAGAAGATGGAGAAATTTATCATGTTCCTAGATCAGTAGAATCAACATTATCAAAATGTCATATTATCAAAATCAATATACAGATTTAATATGATTCTAATCAAAACTCAAGTAACATTAATCTCAGAGGAAGAAAAGAGGATACACAAATTCACCTGGAAAAACAAGAGACCACTAGTAGCCAAACCTATTCTGAAGAATAAAAACACAATAGTTGAAAGGCAGAGTTTCAGAGAGAAGGAATGAAAGAGAGTGAGAGAGGTCTTTCATTCCTGCTGATGGATAACTCGCCATTGGCTTCCAGTCCCAGACCTTGACAGTCACTGGTCCTCTGATTCTATTGAGTATTGCAGATCCTACATGCTACCTGGAATCAAGCAGTATTCTTTCTGCATGTTGCTTCTTACAGCCCGTAAATAGTCCCAAGGTTTCATCTGCATTATTGCATATTGAACAGTGTCTTTTGCAAAGGCTCACTAGCTTTGCATTGTATACATTTAGTGACTTTTAAACACTCATCTACAATGCACATTAAGGTTTCTTCCACACCTAGTTATTGTGAATAGTGCTGCCATGAACACAGGAGAGCTAATATTTCTTTGAGATCCTGCTTTAAATTAGCTTCAGTATATTTTCAGAAGTGGGATTTTTAGGTTATTTTTTTAAGAAATGCCCCCTACTGTTTGCAAACAACCTGAATTATTTTATATTCTTACCAATAGTCAAAAAAGTGACACCTGATGTAGAAAGTCATTAAGATGTTGGAGGTGACAGTCACAAGGCAAATCAACCACGGTGTCAGGTTCAACTAGCAACAATGGCAAAGAGAATGGACAGCATAATTTTTACAAACTTTCTACCTGCTTAAAATAGCATAAACTAATATAGGGGAGGAAGTGGTGGGATAAAAAGAGAGACACAGACAGCCAGGTCTTCCATCTACTGGTTCACTCCTTTGAAGGGGCTCAGTGACTGGAACTGGGCTAGGCAGAAGCCTGGAACTCCTCCAGGTCTCCTATGTGGGTGTACGAAACCAAGGCCTTGGGCCATCCTCCCTTGTTTTCCCAAGTACATTATCAGGGAGCTGGACTGAAAGCAGAACTGCTGAGACTTGAACATCGCAGCCACATGGGATGTCAATGTTGTAGGCAGTGTTTTTTTCCACTAAGCCACCAAAGCCGGCCCTGGTTTTTATTAATTCTCATGCTCATGTTTTAGTGTAGATCACTTTGATCCTTCTAAATTTAATTTGCAATAGACCTTAAGTACAGCATTTTTCATTGCTGTTTGCATAACTTTCAGATCATGCAGAACTCTCGCCTTTCATCCTGAACAGACAACAATTATCTCAGCTCCTTTTGGTTTCCAGTACATCAACCATATCCCACCATCTCATTTTCCATAGTGCAACCCTATTTACCAAATCTATCTGAAAACTTACATCTCTTACTTTTCTAGGAATAAATTCCAATTTTCTACAAAGTCAACTGACCAATTTAAGAATTCACAGCACAGGGCCCGGCAGCGTGGCCTAGCGGCTAAAGTCCTCGCCTTGAACACACCAGGATCCCATATGGGTGCTGGTTCTAATCCCGGCAGCTCCACTTCCCATCCAGCTCCCTGCTTGTGGCCTGGAAAAGCAGTCAAGGATGGCCCAAACCTTTAGAACCCTGCAACCATGTGGGAGATCCGGAAGAGGTTCCTGGTTCCTGGCTTTGGATAGGCACAGAACTGGCCGCTGCGTTCACTTGGGGAGTGAATCATCGGACGGAAGATCTTTCTCTCTGTCTCTCCTTCTCTCTGTGTATCTGACTTTGTAATAAAAATAAATATTTTTTTAAAAGAATTCATAGTACAATAATTATTTTATTAAAGTGAATTTAGTATAAGGTTATTTAGGAAATAGATGAAACATGAGGATATGTGCTAATTTGGAGCAATTATTAAGGACAGCCACTATTATTTTTGAATAAGTGAAAATTTGCATAAAAGAGAGAATAATTGCATGCAGAATTTTCCTGTAAGCAAAAGATGGCATGACAACAAGGTACTTGCAATCTCATCATGCACAAAATACATTGCAAGATATTTAACTTTAAATATTTAATAAACAGAAATGGTTGTTGTGGACATATTCACCGAGCAGATCTAGTCCCACTGAATGTGAAAGAATCCCAGTTGCAAGTGTTATCACAGACTGTAGGCTAGGAAATATTAGGAAAAATCAATCCTCATAGACTTGAGGACTGTACCCTGACTTAAATAATTCTGATATCATGATAACACAAAAGAACATAAATTCAGAGACAAGAAACATTTCTATCAGTTTTGAAATTACAAAGAGAAATAATAATAAACAGTGTCAAGGATGTGAAGCCAACAAAACTCTCAAGCCCAGCTAGTAAGAGAATAAGTTTTCTCAAGTATTTCTTAAAAAGCTTTACCAGTTTTTACTGAAGCAGAACATATGTATATCTGTATGATTTGGCAATGAAAATCCAAGGAATACAGCTAACCAAAGTACATATGGATTACCTATTGATTTATCTATCAATCCTATTAACATACAAAAATCCTCAGATCAGTACTGTGATAATAATCAGTGATTGATAAACTGCTCAATCTGTTTATCCACCCTGCCATTCCTTCCTTCTTCCCTCCCTCATTCCCTCCCTCCCTTCCTCCCTCCATGTAGAACCCTACAAAAAAATGGCTATGGAAGTACATTTAGTAGTCAATAATTTGTTACAAACCAAGGTAACAACACACCTCAGAAGGGACTAGAAATATTTGGAAGGAAAAATAGACTTTTTCTAAACAACGCTGTCACTTCTCTGGACACCAGTATAGATGGGAGTGATTGCACAAGGCTCTGTGCTGTATGCCTTGCTGCACGGATGCCAAAATACAGTCAAAGCAACAGAAAAAAAGCTCTATGCAGAATTCATTTTAGTATTTTTAAGTCATTTAAAATACTCTTAAACTGATTTTTATCAATATTTCCCTGAAAGCCATAATGCAGCACTCAACTCTTCCTATAAATTTCAGTTTCCTTAATTTGCCTGATGCAATAAATGATGTGTGTCCATTTATATAATGCAAAGTAAAAGTACGAGCACAAGTTAAATGGTTTGATTGCCTCTGACATTTTGGCCTTAAACTAATCTCTGTTGGTTATAAAGCACTGCTTTCATTTCTCTGCAGGACCATCTCTAGGATGTAGAACAACTCATTCAAATCACTCATGTCACCTTTGTATGAGTACCTGACATTCTAGAAATAGAATCACTATCAAAGAGCTTTCATCCCTTGACATTTGCAATTATTCATATCAGGAAGCCCTTTCAAAGAGTTCTTATTTCTTAAAACCTTTACAGAACATTATGCATTTTCAAAGAAGTGAAATATATTCTTCTGTCTTAAATTCATAATTATGTAAGCCACTTCCTACTATCAAAGGCTTATCTTCCATCCATGCTTTTCAAGAGACAAATGGATACCAGATAAGAGTTAGTGAAAGACTAACTTCCATCAATGAAATACAATAGCTGACTGTCTCTTGGCTACATCAGTCTTCACAACTCAGTTAGCCTAAGATCTTGGGATATATAGTTCACTTTGGTAATAAAAATCATTAATAAAAACATGTATGAGCTCCCCAAAAGAAACTGGAACCTATGGAAAGTAAACAGTCATTGCTATTACCGTTACTACACAAAATTACTTAGGTACTTATTTTGTGTGTCAAAGTACTAGGTCCTAGTAATCTCTCTATGGGAAACTCTTCTTATCTGTAACGTCACCACCAAATTTTCTTATTTCCCTTCTAGTTATTCATCATACACTCAGAAATGGATTAGGCAACTCCTATACAGCCTAGCGGTATAAAGACATTCCAATGTATATAAACATTCCAATGTTTACCCAAAGTGAATTTGAAATACAACCATATGAAAATGAATGCAGATATGATGGATAAAGAAAAAAATTGATAAAGAGGGAATGTTAAAGAGAATTCAGTCATGCCAGTGTTATTTGAAATAGAAAATAAAAATAATAACAAAATATCAGGTATTGAGATAAAAACAAAAAAGTGAGGACCAAGACACATCTGGTGATCTAAAGGGTAACAGTCTGATGTGGAAGGTAACTTTTCACTGCCATGTGGCAGAGTGAAATCATCTCAGAGAGACATGGTATCTAATCCTAGAAATGCTAACTGCCTTTTCAATACTTGCATACTGAATTTACATCACCTATTTGCTCTTCAGTTTCCTCATTTGTAAAGAGTAATTCATTTCTTAAGTTCCAAGGGCTGAACATCATATTATGATTGTTGACATCTGCACACATACTCATTTTTATATTTATTTGAAGCAGGAAGAAGTAATTGGCCATATAAGATAATAATCATAATTTTAAACGAGTCAAATGCTCATATCCAGCCCTTGTGTCAAGAAACCTTATGTACTTAAAGATGGGAAGTGGACAACCCTACTGCCCGGTTGTCTACATGAGCAGCACAATGTGCACTCTTTCCTCTTCTTGGGTCACTCAGCATCTGACATCTGCCCATCTCGAAGGATCCTTGCACTCTGTGGGTATCAGCGTGAAGTAAAGGTCTCCAATGGCAAAGAGAAAAGTCGAATATGACCTCCCCAGGCCAGTTCCACCCATAATTCTGAAGGGAATGAAGGTATGGTTTAGGAACAGTAGTTCCTCAAGGATCCAGAAGGGGGGAAGCTGACAGATGCGCCCTGACGTTAGCTTCCAGTCAACAAGGGTTTAAGCTTCTCATTGGGTCTGCAGACATGTCAGATCCACTTTTAAAAGATTCCCCTTTCTGTTTTGACTGCTTACTGCCAGAAAAGCTAGATTCCAGGTAGCCCAGAGCCGGCCAATCTGCATACCCTTGTGGATAAGTCCTTCCCTCCAGTTTGTTGTAGAAAGCAACTTCATTAACTCCTCTTCATTGTTCATAGCTAACGATAACCCCTCTCATTCATCCATAAATTATCAAAAAGCATACAACATATGAACTTTAGCCTGCAATGTAAAATTAATTTGTTTTACTATTTGTTTTCTAACTTCATTTATTTCAAATGTTGTCTCCTAAGTTTTATTAAAGATTCTATGAAGGATGGTTGAAAGAGACTGGAAGAAATTCTCATATGCTCATCAAAGGGTTTGTGCCTAATGCTTTCCAGTTTATGGCCATGCTGATAAGAAAACAAATTGAAAAACGCAGAAACTGGAACCAGGTTTGGCTATCTCCCATATACATTTTACCAACTGCTCTAGGCTCTCAACTTCACACAGATGCAAAGCATCCTTGGCCACAAATAAAGAAGTACAGTTTTCCCCTTATTTTTTTTCCTGATACAGTAGCATCCCAAACATATTTTGTTCTACATCCAAAACTGCTGTATACCAGTAAATCAATCATAGGAAAGTAAATTTGGTAACGAATTTATGTGTTTATTCTAGTTATCATTCTTACAAACCTAAACTTTATTGAAGCATTGAGATGAGATTAGGATGAGAACAACTTAATTTCAATCATAATGTAGGATCCAAAACAAGCACTTGGAATGTTTTGCTACTTATGCTTTTTTTTTAAAATTTTTACTCTCAGATTTATTTATTTGAAGGGAGAAAAACACAAAGAGAACTCCCCACTGGTTCACTACCCAAGTGTCAGCAATGCTCCACAACTGAGTCAGGAACCCATTCCAAGCCAACATGATGATAGAAACTCAATTACTTGGACTATCATTCGTGCCTCTCACGGACTGTATTACAGGCAGCTGTAGACAGGAATTGGGACTGGGAATTGAACCCAGGCATGACCAAATAGCACACTGAGGTCTTACCCATCAGTCCAAACTCATGACCTGCTCCTGTATCCCACCCTTCAGCTGTGAAATTGAATGGAATTAACTATTTCTTGTGCTTTAGTTAATGTGTTAGAATGTGGCAGAAAACACATATTATGTATTCATAACTGCAACAGAAGATATTCTAATGACATTTTTAGAGAATAAAAATATATAGGAGAGGTTTTCTTTTTTTTATTTTCAACAAACTTGGCTTGCTCCAATTTTCAACAAAGTGAGAAGTTCATGATATACCTTTTAATTCACTTACAATTTCTGCTTTGCTCTAATCTTCTCATAACTAAACATGGATCAGTGTCCGTATTTTTTGTCTGTTTCTTAGGAATCATAATGACACACAAAGCAGAAACAACTACCTTGCATGGAATAGGTAAGTAGATTTCTTGAAGAGAATAGAACTTTTGTCAACTGCTGATGTTGAATAATAAGGTGAATTCCACAATATTCAAAGGAGCATTTCAATATATACCTGATATTGGGGAGAAAATATTTTATGTCTTAGTGTTAAAAGTCTAACGATGTAAGTTTTGCAGTAGGAAAGGATCCATTGAGGCATAATAATGATAAGATTTACCCTTTCCTTTTTTTTTTTTTTTTTTTTTTTGCTACTGAAAGCAACATGTGTTCTAAGTCTGTGAGAAATGCAACAATGATAACGAATGTAGCAAAACCAAAACAATCAAAGTGAATGAATTTAATCACCACCTAGTTTGGTGATGATTTCTATAATACAGTAAGTCACAAAGTTTCATAGGAAATTTTGGATCTAGTTTCACAAGGAGAGGGAGGCAGAGAAAGAGAGAGAGAGAGGGGGGGGGCCGGAAGAGAGGGAGGAATGGAGGGTGGGGAAGGGAGGGAAGGACAGATGTCATTCATATGTTCACACCCAACATATCCAGGGACAAGAACGTCATTCCAAGTCCCCCGCATGGGTGGCAGCTACTTGAACCATCATTAGTAACAGCAAGAATCAGGAGGACTAGAACCCAAGACTAGGAGTTAGCAACACTGCCATAGGATATGAGTGTCCGAAGTATTATTGTTTGATACTGCATTTACAGTCTTTGTAAAAGACAATGTTTATAAAACAGCATTTTGAAAAAGTATTTATTTTGCTTCTGTTTTATATATTTGAAATACAGAATGACAGAGACACATAGACATAGGGATCAATATGGGGCTGGGGCTAGGGCTGAGGCAAGGCCTGGAGCAGGGGCAGGGGCAGGGACTGGGTTAGGGACTAGGGCTGGGGGAGTGGCTGGGTTAGGGACTAAGGCTGGGGCAGGGGCTGGGGCTGGGGCAGAAATTGGGGCTGGGGGAGTGGCTGGGTTAGGGACTAAGGCTGGGGCAGGGGCTGGGGCTGGGGCAGAAATTGGGGCTGGGGGAGTGGCTGGGGCAGGGGCTTGGGCTGGGGCAGAAATTAGGGCTGGGACTGGGTTAGGGACTGGGGCTTGGGCTGGGGCAGGGACTGGGTTAGAGACTAGGGCTGGGGCAGGGGCTGGGGCAGAAATTGGGGCTGGGACTGGGTCAGGGCCTGGAGCAAGGGCTAGGCAGGGGCTGGGGCAGGGGCTGGGGTTGAGGTTGCAGATGGGGACAACTTTTAGGCACTCACATTCTGGCTCCAAGGATGTGCTTTATTAGAAAGGTGGGTCTGAAACACACGCATGATTCAATCCCAGGCATTCCAGTACAGGGTGTGGGCATCTGAAGCAGGATGGTAATCCATTTTACTGCAACCTCTATATCTGTTCCAATTTACAGGTGTGCAGTAAAGGACATTGCACTTAATTACTATTTTACAAGAAACCATTTCAAACTTTGTAGCAATATATTTGCTATTATGGCATATCTACATATTAACCTTGTTTTTTTCTTTTATCACACAAGGTCAAGATATTTACTCTCTTATCCCTTATAGAAAATGTTTGCTAAGACTTTACTAGGGTAAAATTCTAGAGACACAGCATATTGACAAGTTAGCACGGTCTCTTTCCACGTTTTAAATGGAACAGAGTTCAAAGGCTTTTCCAATTCCGTTGTAAATCTTTGGCAGTCAAGGTATTATTTTGATTTTTGGAAAATTACTGATTTTATTCAGAATATTAGGAATATTAAGATTCTAGGAAAAACTCTTACAATACACTCTGCTTGTTAAATAAAATAAATGATGTATAAATTAGTATTTGCAACCTTAGTTATCAATTATTTTTATAATGGCAAATAGCAAAACACTTCTTTTAAGATGTGGGTCAACCTAGGTCACCAAATTCTGTGATAATAATGAATTTCACTTGCAGAAGTTAGTTCTAACCCATTTGTGTGCGCACCTTCTTAATCTAATCAGAAATCCTCAAAAATAATTTATTCTTTGCAATTTCTACTTTTTCCCATGTTGTCCCTGAAAAGAATTAGCATTTCAAATATGCATTAGATAGATAGAAATCTCTGAAGCATTCTTTATCAAAATTAACCTACCCTTTTTAAAAATTAAATCTAAAGAAATTAAATTAAAAATTAAATTAGGGAAATCTACTCTCTTTTGAGATACAAAAGAATAGAGATACTCAATTTACATTTCCAGTAAAATATGACCACTGTGGAATTCCAAAACAGACAATCTGTTTCAATACTGAACACAGTCTTCACTTTAAATTTAAGTCATATGTCAAATATACCCGGACATTCTTTGCAAACAAGCTTTTTTTTTCCTATAAAGTATTTCTTTTTCTGAAAACATGATCATCACTTCTCAAGTCCCAATCAAGGAACTAGGATTCAAAGAAACAAATCTTCTGTTCCTCCCCTCAAAAAACATGAGCTTTTCTAGTATCATCCATTTTCTAGTATGCACTACACATTGCAACAGCAAACAAAGCATTTTCTGACTTAGCTCCTCTGTCTTTAAATTTTCAGTGTCTCGGGACCGGGGCAATAGCGTAGTGGCCAAAGTCCTCGCCTTGCACACGCCAGGATTCCATATGGGCGCTGGTTCTAATCCTGGTGGCCTGCTTTCCACCCAGCTCACTGCTTGAGGCCTGGGAAAGCAGTCAAGGATGGCCCAAAGCCTTTGGCCCCTACACCCACATCGGAGACCCAGAAAAGCTCCTGATTCCTACGTTAGGATCAGCACAGCACCAGCTGTTACGGTCACTTGGGAAGTGAACCATTGGATGGAATATCTTCCTCTCGGTCTTTTCCTCCATTCTGTATATCCGCCTTTCCAAGAAAAATAAACAAATCTTTAAAAAAATTTTTTCAGTGTCTCAGCAATTCTTTAATTTCACCCCAACTGAATTCCCCAGTGATCAGCACATTATAGACTGTAAAAACAAACCTTCTAAGAACTCCATTGCTGTTTTTTTACTGGAAATATTTTCCACATTTTATGAGCTAAATTCTATAGAGTCAGGACCTTTGGGAATAACACAGGCATTCAGGGAAATTGAATGACTTAATAAATATTATATTAACTGCATGATTAAAACAGAATTTAATACCCGAATTATGCATCCTAGGTATTTGACAAAGGAACCAAGAAACACAAAGGCTTCAAAAGCTCCTAATACTTCAGAAAAAAAGTTGCAAAAGTATTATATTAATTTTTTTCTCTCTTTTGATATCTTTATTTTGTATAATACCTTAAAGGTACAGAAGTATTGATCGGGATGATACTCTGCTGGCTCTGTCTTCAGACCAGAGAGGGTATACCTAAGAAGCCGTTGAACTTGACTGGACAAGAAGATGCTGGACTCTAAATTTGGTATATGCTTGCAATGGGGGAATCTCAACTGAACTTGAGCTGTGGTTATGCAACAAGGTGGAGGAATCCACCATGGTGGGAGGGTTTGGGGAGGGGGGGGGGAGAACCCAAGTACCTATGAAACTGTGTCACATAATACAATGTAATTAATGAATTAAAAATAATAAATAAAAAATAAAACATGCACATAATACAAGCTCTTTGAAAAATGTACAAATAAACGTAAGGATATATTAATTTTTAAGAGATAATTTCATAATGGCTTCTTTCTAATGTACAATTGTACCAGAAATAAGAATGACAACAAAATGCATGAATCCTATTTATGATTACATGTTTCTGTTTCTTGGTGATTCATAAATTAAAAAAAAACCTACATTATTCTCTAGACAATCTTTTCTCAATCCACTAAGAACCAGGGACTTTGGATCTGTAGTTCATCAATCATTTTGCATATTTGTGTGGGTCCTTCATGAAATTCTAAAATTTCTGGCTATTATTTCCCTGAATATTTCCTGCTTCATCTTTTTTTTAACCTTTGAAAATGCCAAGTTTAATGGTACGTAAGCTATATCTCAATTTAAAAAAAGACTTTTTGTTTTTATAGTTTACTTATTTAAAAGCTGGAATGGGAACACAGAGATCTTGCTACGTTCTTTAGACTGTTTCTAAAGTTCTGGTTATATAGATTAGAACAATTTCAGTCCCTTACAGTCTGCTTTTTCTTCATTTATTTTAAATCTCCTTTCAGGACCAGCATTGTGACATGGCTGGTAAAGCTGACACTCACACCTGTATCCCTTTCGTGTACCTGTTAGTGTTCTGGCTGTTCGTTTCTGATCCAGCTCCCTGCTAATGGTCAAGGAAAAGCATCAGACATGGACCAAGTACCTAGGATACTACGGGCTACTACGAAACACACAAGTGACTGCTGAAGCATCTGGTTTTGGCCTGACTCAGCCCTGGCCATTGTAAGCACTTGAAGAATGAACCAGCGTATGCAAGTTCACCATCTCTCTTCTTTCACTATTTCAAATAAATGGATTTTTTTTTTTAAGTATATCTCTCAGGCCCGCCAGCGTGACCTAGCAGCTAAAGTCCTCGCCTTGAACATGCCAGGATCCCATATGGGCGCTGGTTCTAATCCTGGCGATCCCACTTCCCATCCAGCTCCCTGCTTGTGGCCTCCAAAAGCAGTTGAGGATGGCCCAATGCTTTGGGACCCTGCACCAGTGTGGGAGACCTGGAAGAAGTTCCTGGTTCCCGGCTTCGGATCGGCACAGCACCGGCCGTTGCACTCACTTGGGGAATGAATCATTGGACGGAAGATCTTCCTCTCTGTCTCTCCTCCTCTCTGTATATCTGACTTTGTAATAACCTAGGTCATTATGGTTTCAGGAATTTGCCAATTAAAATTATCGACCTCTTGGATTCTCTACATTTTTACAAATTTATATATATATATATATATATATATATAATTATAATATATAAATATTTAATTATAATTTATAAACATACAAATATATTTTTATATAAATATACAATCATATATAATTATACAACATAATATATCATTTATAAATTTATAATGTATATACATATATTATATATAAATATAAGAGTATATATTTACATATAAATATAGAATTATAATTATATAAAATTATATAATTAATTATATAATTAATATAATAACTATATATATCAGCTTGCCATCTTCTCCTGGGCCTGAGGAGGCTTCACTCTGTGTTTCTCAGAGATTCACCAGCTGAGGGTAGCTGATGAATAGCATAATCAAAGCTGGATTTTTTTCTTTTTCATATGTTCATTTTCGTTGTTGGTATTAAACAGGAAGGCTGGGAAGAGCTCCTCTATCACACCACTAAAAGAAACATCTAGTTATTTCTGACATGAAGAATGGCATTCATGCAGGACAAGTTTCCCTCTGGGAATGTTCTGTAAAACATTTAAGAGAGTACAGTACATCACCAGAACACTGGGCTCTTACTAGTAGGACTCTTTCTATCCCTGATGTTGTGTAAGTGGTTCACATTTTGCAATCGACATTATTATCATCTTATCTTTTTCATATTTCATTTTGACTGCTGATTGAATAGAACTTGGCATTGCTGTAGGATAACCTGCATGGTCAAATGCATGAATAACAGATAGGTCAAGGCTTAATTGCAATGAGACAGGACAAGTCTAATATTTATGAATTCTTAGTGATGATCATTCACATTGTTATTCCACTCAAATGGTCTGCTTAGCAGAGACTGTAGAAAATGTTGAGTGTGTTGCACTATGCCCAATAGAGATTTGCATTTGAAAATCTGCAGCCCTCAGATCTGTGTCCTACTCCACAATTTACCATTTAATTTCCTGTTAGAAACAATAGGACACACGTGTTGTGTGCTGCAGAAATTCCAATTTATGTTGGAAAACTGAGAAAATATTTCTGACACATTTAGCACTGAATCTCAAAATAATATATTCTTGCTTAACTATAAACTGAGGGGAAATGTAGCAAATTCATTAAAACTAGAAACAAATGCTGCTTCACTCTACCACAAATCTGTTGATGTTATTTTACTAGTGGCTTATTTGATTCTTTTAGTTTCCCACATTTGTGAGTGTTATTTAATTTTCAGCCTTATGGTATTGAATATATTCACCAAAGGGTTGAACAGTATTGGACAGGCATGGTGGTGTAACAAGCTAATGATTGGCCTGTGGTGCCAGTATCCCACAAGGATGCCAACTGTAACCTTAGCTGCTCCACTTGGAACCCTGCTCCCGGCAACAGCCTGGGAAAGCAGCAGAGGATATCACAAGGACTGGGGTCATTGCACCCACCTGGGGGACCCAGAATAAGCTCTCAGCTTTGAACTAACCCTGCTCTGGCCATTACAACCATTTGGGGATGAACTAGCAGTTGGGAGACCTCTTTCTCTTTCCCTCTCTTTCTCTCTCTTTGACTTTCAAGTAAAATAATAGAATGTAAAAAAAAAAGTGAAGAGAATGATTCTGTATAAATGTTCTTACTGTATTTCCCTTGAGAATCTCTCCATGGCCTTGAGGTATACGAATCTTACCCCACTACGCAACGAGAAAATCAGCTTGCAGGTAGCCACTTACAGGAAACGTTCTGAGCAACTTGGAATGATTTTCCCTGCAAGCTAAGTCTCATTCCAGTACCCTCTCTCTCTGGGTGTGAACACAGTTTAAAAAACTCTCCTTTCACTCTATATTCTGTGAACTTCAGGAATGTACAAACTGTGACTTGTATATCCCAATGAATAACATGTAAACATACAGTTACATAATTGTATAATGCATTCCAAATAAATCAATTGAAACACCTTACATTGGGGGGTGAATACTATTCTTTACTCCCTCTTACCAAAATAAAATGTTCAGCTCTCTCAATTTTTTTAGTTATGCTTTTGAGTGTGAAAGTAAGCCTTTATTTTATTTTCACCTACCATTAAAAAAAGTTAGATTCACAGTTTTTGCTCATCACAGAACAAACTAAAAAGAAAACTCACAACCATCAGATACAACTAATGGACCATTTTCTCAAGCTTGAGTTACTTAGAAAGCCTTTCTACTTCTGCATGATAATGTTCAGATTTTAAACTATTGCAGATTTAATCTTAAACATGTCAGCTATTCAGCTGACTAACTCTCAGTTATTCCAAAAGAAACTGTACAGGGAAAGAGACACTCATTTGAATGTTAATCTAGTTAGTTACCAAGAAGTTTGACACCTCAGGGAAATGGTGATTTTTTTTTTTAATAATGGATCAATCTGTGCTAGAGTTTCAGACCTCATGATGTTGAATACATTCTGTACGGGTGCTGATGTCTAACATAACTTAATATTTACACATACGGTTTTACACAGCGTCGAGTTTTGATCCCTCTTGAGATTACAGCATATGCATTTGTCAGTGCGTTTAGACTTTCAAGCCTTTTGGGAGATCATCCCTGGCTGCTCTCTAGAGGATGCCACTCCAAGTTCACCTGCCAGTTTCCTGAGGCACAGCCTCCAATAGTGCCTGCCGACCTGTGACGTGATTGAAGAGTCTAAAGGGATAGACACGCTTTCTAGCCAATTACAGCGTCACTGTTGGGGGAGGGGAGGATGGTTGGGGACTGCCCTTCTGCTGGCCCCTTTCACAGTTTGTATAAGTTGTACTGGTTTCACAATAAACCAACATGGTCCACCATACTGTCCCCTGTGGTACTTTTGACTGAAGAAACCCTGTCGTCTCACCCCTCCAGTGGTCCTTGGGTTCTGTTGTAAGACCTCCCCTGCCCCCGAGAAAGCACTCAAATCATTTCTAAATACATGTTTATAAAATCTTGGTTCCAATAACATGCTTTCAGAAAATAGCTGATACTAAAAGTTCTGCCGTCAGTCGTTGTCACTGGGGAGAGAGTACGCAGCATTATCTGTTATGTTGCAAGCTTTCGAATGATGGTGTTATTATGACAACGTACTTACTTCCCTTTGATATTTCTAAAATGATGGAAGAGTCTCACAGATTATAGGTAGCAGATTCCTTCTTCCTTCACCTCGTCTTTCCACCTTTTCTCCCCTCTCCCTGCTAGATCTTTCCTACCGGCTACAGGAGGAATGATCAGCGACTCAAAGGGGTCTGCTTCAGGTACTGGCACGGACTAGAGCAGTCCTCACTGGGAAACTGCTTCTTCATTATTTTCAGTAGGAAATCCAGGCTTGCCATTTCTGTGATTTTTCAGACACTTACACATACTACTGAATAAAGACATGATATGAACTTCCTTGTAGTCATTGCTACTCCTAATGTCAAATGTAAAGAGATCCTCCCATACTGCAGGTGCAGTTCGCATTATACACAAAAAAACTTAATTTTTTTTCCAAATAAAATAAAAAGGTAACCTGTTTTCAGTTATACCCATGAATGACTACAGACATGACCAACCAACAAAAAGGGTAGTTCAAATAAATCTACATCGGATATACTGTTTACTTCAAATGCTTCAGTTTGTTCAGTACGTGTATTTTCTGGCTTCCCTCCCTAGGGGGTGTTCTAGACCAATTCACTAGGAGTAAGCAGCATGCACAGAATAAGGAACTGACATAAAGTACCACCGCAGTTCTATTTGTTAGCCCTCTAAGCCTGGGAGCTTCATTTCAGAATATAAATAGCATCACTAGCAGGTTATGAGTGGTGTGCGTGTATCTATCAATTATCTATCTATATCTTGTATGTACATATATTTATCATATGCTTTTAAAATATCTATTAGTGAGTAATAAAATACACTTGATCTTAGCCAAAAGTCTGAAAAGCAATTGTAATGAAATAAATATTTCAGTATTAAAATGAATTAATATTTGATGAAATGTACCACAAGTTTATGTTCATTTTTAGTTAGAAATGCAAAATTTCAAATACATTGAGGATAGAAGGGGAATCCCTGAGCCTATGGAACTGTATCACAAAAAAGATAAAAAATTCGAAAACAAATTTAAAAACTGTTTTAAACACCCACCTTTTTTAATTATTGAAAAGATGTGCAATGATATTAGAGATTTAAAGTCTCCATGGGATATTAAATTGCTGTTACTAATTTGGTTTTAATAAATTTTGAAAGATTCATCTGTGTATTTGAAAGGCAGAGTTAGACTGAGAGGGAGAGAAGATGGGAAGGAGATAAAGGAAGAGAAAGAAAGGAGAGGGAGAGAATGTGTTATCCTCTTGTTAACTCGCCAATGGCTGCCAGGTCCTGGGAAATCTCTCAGTTTTAACCGCTTTCTTAGGTGTATTAGCTAGGAGATGTGTTGATCGTGGACCAGCCAGTATCAGAACTAGGGTTCCTATGAAAGGCAGTAATGACAGTGGCAGCCTAAATTGCTCCACCACAATAAAAATTTAAGATAAAATTCTAGTAATAGTAAAAATACAGATGGCAATGAAGGGTATGAAACATCACAAAACAAAATCTATGTTTTTGGTGAGGTACCTCAACATTAAAGTTTGCTTTTCCACAACTTTTAATTTTTGTTAAATAACAATATTGCTAATGCTGTAATCCATTGAAAGGATGAATTTGAGAGTTAGTTTTACTCTGAATAGAATGAAAAAATATAACAAAATCAAAAATGGATTCCAAAACGATTGCTTTTTGGCAAAAAATATCTGTGAAAAGTACGTTAATAGTTGCTTAATTTCCTTTAAATGAACATGCATACTTTTCATATTTAGTCAGCAAATTTTAGAACTCAGTGCAGAGACATGTCTAATTTATTTCAAATATATCCTTAGCTAGCTTTTCAATCCTAGATTATAATATTCTCTATGCTTAGGTTCCTATCTTGTGTCAACTGCTAACTTTTTTTCATGAACTAACTATTCTATAAAAACTATCATTGCATTTTGACATTTTAATATTATGCCAGCCTCAAAACCTTCTTTGTTGCCCATTAAATAAGCAAAAAATCAGCAGTTAAACCTTCTCAAAATAATAATTTTGTTAAATTTATTTCCCTTAAGATAATTTTGGCGAAGGAAAACGAGAAAGAAAAAAGTTATTCATTGTATTCTGTGTTCAGCCTGTTCCTTATAAGCCAGTTGTGTAAGACCACAATTTTTATTAACAGTCTTAGAATTAAACAGTTTGAGGTAAAGTAGAGGAATGATAGATTCCTGAAAAGCAAGCAGCTCACTTAACCTGGAGTTATATTTGGAAAACAAATAGCAAAGAGGAAGGAACATGTTGGACCAAGGATTGTGAAGCAAAGTGGGTGAAATTACTCAGTATACAATAAAAGAATGTTAACAAAAAAGAGCAGAGTGTGATCCTCCAGGAATTACAGTGAATCTGACCTGAGTAGAGAAAAATATGTGCTGAGTGGAGGGCAGGAGCCAGATGATGTGTCACATTAGTCATGTGGATGACATTGTGTGTCACTTCAAAGACATTTTGTAAACTCCTGGGAGTCTACTAAGAATACACATTTTAACACATCTCTCTGCAGGTGGTAGATGAGTTAGAGGGCCTGTTGATGTGAGGAGGGATACTAGAGCACAAGCCACCAACATATCTAGGTGATAGATGATGAGAGGCTGAATTAAGTAGAATTATGTTTAGGCAAGAACAGGTGGGAAGAAAGTAATAGCATCATTTATTGAGTGATACTGCATTAAATGTCACACCTGCTGTGATGATTAATTTCGTGTCAAGTTGGCTAGGCTGCAGTGCAGTTGTTTGGTAAAGCTGGGTATTGCTACAGAGATATGTTGTTGATGTCATCAACGTTTACACGTATCCAACTTTAAGAATAAGAGATTATCATTAATAGTGTCAGTGATCCTCCGATCGACTGAAGACCTTAACAGCAAGATGGGAGGTTTCCTGAAAAAAGATATTCTACCCAAAGAAATCCTGCCTGGACGTCTAATTCTGGATTGTAGAATCAATCCTTATTTTGGTTTCCAAGATTCTGGCTTGCTCCACAGATTTCAAATTTGCCAGAACTCACTACTGCCTGTGCTAATTCCTTTACAGAAATCTGTGTCAACATCCCCTAATTCACAAAGACATCAAGTAAGTTCTCCTGATACTACATATGAAGCTAAAACCCCTTCAACTGTTGAACAGAATCCTTGCATGTTTGGTTGCTCGTGTTAGACAAGGATATACTGTCTTTGTTTTAAATAATTACTTGAACTTAACTTTTTCTACAAATAATTGTTAAAAGTTAAGACTATATTTTTAAAAGAAAATGAACATACTTTTTTAAGATCAGAAATCCTTTTAGCTGGTTTCCAAATATATTTTCCTGCTTTATTATCTATTGTTGATTTTATTAAATGCCATTATGGAGATAAAAATCATGCTATGGAAGCATCCATTTGAAGTGCACAGATTAATGGCTTTTATTATATTCATATATCCATGCAACATTTCACACTACTTTACAACTTTTACATCATCTCCAGAAGAATCCCTGTGTGCTTTTGTTAGCCCTCTTATTCCTCTGTACAATCCATTCTGTGAAACTAGATATGTATTTTCTGTCTCTGTAGAGTTCTGTATGTCAGATTTCCACATGAATCTAAATATATGATATATGGACTTTTGAAAAACTGCTTTATTCACTTAATGTGTATTCAAGGTTGATCCAAGATTAGAACCTACCAGTATCCTATTCTCTTTTAAACTAAATAATAGTCTACTATATGAACATAATGTGTGTAATCATTATTTGATAAGCAGTTTTCATGACCCTTTTGCTATTATAAATAACACTGACATAAATTACTGATTTTTGTGGTCATTTCCCTTAAGTACATTTTCTCAATCAGGTCATTAGTAATGCAATCATGGTATTTTTCACATCGTTTGAGGAACAGACCATTTTCTAAAGAGGCTGTTCCATTTTGTGTTTTCACCATTAGTGTGTAACAGCTGGACAGATGCTTCTTTAACTACAATAGATGCCAGTACATTGATCTTTACAGTAATTCCGTCACATGTCACCCCCTTGCCAGGGTATGTAAGACCCTTTTGCTCTACACATCCTCAGAGTAAATACTAATCCTGGAGTCAAATATTTGAGGACCATACAAGTACAAAATGTTACACTGTTAAGAGTATACACTTCTCAGGTTACTATGGAGAAACCATCTGAAGACACTTATGTTCAATTGTGTTGATTTTCTGAAGATGTTAACTTCGTAAGATTCAGCCTTGTAGTAAGATAGGAAGATTAAGCTTCTTTTCATGTGCATTTTCTTTCATTTTTTAAAAAATGTATTTATGTTTATTGGAAAGGCAGATATACAGAGAGGAGGAGAGACAGAGAGGAAGATCTTCTGTCTGTTGATTCACTTCCCAGGGTGCCACAGCAGTGATCCAAAAGCAGTAGCCAAGAGCCTCTTCCAGATTTCCCACATGGACACAGCGTCCCAAGGCTTTGGGTCATTCTCCACTGCTTTCCCAGGCCACAAACAGGGAGCTGGATGGGAAGTGGAGCTGCCGGGATTAGAACCAGCACCCATATGGGATCCTGGCACGTGCAAGGTGAGGACTTTGGCCACTACGCAATCGTGCTGGTCCCCATGTGCATTTTCTTCTTCTACTATAATTTCCCCAACTGTGAATTCTGTTTGTATCTTTTGTCTTTTTTCCTAATAATTTTAAGGCAGTGTCTTTTTCATTGTGATTAAAATTATTTATGTGTTCTAGAATTAATCCACTAAGCACACCATTTAAATATGCTTACCAATATGTGCTTTGCCCTTGATTTTGCCTGTGGCTGTTTTGTTATTAGAGGTTTTCCATTTCAAAAGATTTTGGTCCATTTATAAACGCTACATCTACTTGGAACTTGTTTTAGAATCTTTCTGTGTCTTGAGATTACAAGGTTAGCCTTCTCCCTTCTTATCTATAAATATTAAATTGTGCATATCACAGCTGGGTGTTTAATCCATCTAAAATACATCATGTATGCCTTACGTGCTGTGGGAACTCAGTTTTACCCAGTAAGTAAAACCCAGAATTCATCTAAGCCTTGTATATTAGCTCGCACTTTCCTGCTACCTGTTGCAAGCTCCTGTCTCTTGCTCTGGTCCATTTTATGCATTCTGCATTTCTCTTCTTCTATCTTTTCTCTACTTTTCCATTTCATTAAATCATGTAAATTTTTATTATTTTTATTTTTTAATTTTTAATTTTCCAGTTATTATTATTATTTTATGATACAGTTTAAAGATTTATTTGAAAAGCAGAACGGATAATAAAAACTGGGAGAGACAGATAGACATCTTCTATTTACCAGCTTATTCTCCAAAAATGCCCACAACAGCTGAGCCTTGGCCAGACTGATGCCAGGAGCCAGGAACCCCTGGCTGGCAAGCGCCCAATGACTTGAACTATCACCCACTGCCTTCTCTACCACATTAGCTGGGAACTGGACTGGAAGCTTAGAGCACCTGGGACTTGACCTGGCACTAATATGGAATGTTGACATTAGAAATGTCAGGTTAACTGGCTGTGCCACAACTCCAGCCCTCAAATTTACTGTTGTACATAGACAATTCAACTACATGAAGCACATTCATGTTGTTGGGAAACCATCACTATTTGCCATACTCACTACCTTTTCCTGTTACAGAAATGAAACTCAAATCCACTAACCAGCAATTGCCTGTTCTACCCAGATCCTGGAAAATACTTCTCACTTTTTTTGTCTATTATTTTGACTGTGTTACTATTTTACATAGACGGAATTCTTATTCATTTAATGTGATATCCTCCAAATGCATCCAAGCTATTGCTGTATTATTTCCTCTTTGTTAAGGTTCAATAGCATTCCATTATATTTATATGGCAAGTTTTCTTTATTTATTATCTGTTCTGGAAACTCAGATTGTCTCAATATCTTGATTACTGTTCTGTAATAATCAAAATATACATTGGAAAACTTGATCTTCATTCCTCTGGAAAAACAATTATGTACAATTATTAGGTCATATAGTAAATCTTTTTATTTTGTAAGAGATTTTCATCCTGCTTTTCATGGTGCTACTCCATTTTTCATTCCTGCTGACAGTGCATAAGAATTATAATGTTGCCACATCTTTGTCAATACATTTTATTTTTTGTTTCGAATATAATAGCCATTTGAGGGCTCAGCATGATATCTTATTGGTTAAATCCTCGCCTTACATGTACCAGGATCCCATATGGATGCTGGCTGATGTCCCAGCTGTTCCACTTCAGTTCCCTGCTTGAGTTCCAGGAAAGAAGAGAATGGCCCAAAGCCTTGGGTCCTTCACACCTACACGGGAGACCCAGAAGCAGCTCTCCTGACTTCTGATCAGCTTACTTCTGGATAATGTGGCCACTTGTGGGGAAAAACAGTTGGTGGATGATCTTTCTCTGAATCTGCTTCTCTCTGTATATCTGCCTTTCAAAACAAAAATAAATAGACCTTCCAAAAAGGATATTAAATAGTAGCCATTCTAATGGAATAAAGGTGGTATTTCACTTATTTTGGTTTCACACTTTCCTGGCAATTAAAATTTTAGTAGCAGAGAGAAAGAGATGGGGGACAGTAGAGGCAGAGCAACAACACAGGGAAATATCACAGGAACACTGAACTTCTCTGCTAACTCGCCCTGCAAATGTCTGTGATAGCTGGGGCTGAACTAGAGCAAAGCTGAGACTGTCTAGGTCTCCTATGCAGGTAAAAGATCCTCAATGACCTGAGCCATCCCTTGTTGCCTCCCAGGTTGTGCGTTAGCAGGAAGGTGGGATTGGGAGCAGAGCCAGGACTCGCATCTAAACAGTCCAGGATGAGATGTGGATATCGAAATATCATCTTAATCATGTTGCTAAATGCCCATTCCTGTATTTCTTTAATGAACAATAATTGTGAGCACATTTTATTGTACATGTTTACCGTTTGCACATTATTTTGTAGAAATGATATAACTGTACTGTCTACTATTTAAAACAAGTTAATGCTTAAATTTTCAGAAACTTTCATGCACTTTAGACACTCATCTCTTATCAGATATAGAATTTGTAAGTATTTTCTTTCATCTCAAAAGCTTTTTTTTCATAAACAATTTTAATTCTTATGAAATCAAGTTATATTTTTCTCTTTCACTGCATGTACTTTTGGTGACATTTCCAAATTACCACTGCAAAATCTTATTATTTATTCTACCATATTAAACTTCTATTCATGCTTTTGAAACAATTTTATAGTTTTAGATATTTTGTCAAGATCTTTGATCTGATTTAAAATTTTATGTGGCATTTTGCAAATATTTATTTTACATATAAATATTCAGTCTCCTAGCATTACTTGTTCCAGGACCATTTTCCCATTGAATGTTTGGATAGCGATTATGCAAAAAGTGTATTTTTACATTACTCTTCTATGTCATTGATCTGTTTATCTGTCTTTATGCCAGTACCAATATTTTTTGCTATATTGCACTTTTATTTGCTTTTAAAATTTTTGATTTTTATTTGAAGGACACATGAAAGAGAAAGGGAATCTTCCATCTGCAAATCCACTCCCTGAATGGCCCCAATGGCCACAGTTTGGGGGACAAGGGCTCATGCACTTGGGCCACCCTCTGTGGTCATCCCAGGCACATCATCACGGTATTTAGAACAGAAGTGGAGCAGCAACCACATGACTTGCTGGTGTAACCGGTCACATAGATTGATGCTATGTCACAACGATATCTCCTTTCATAAGTTCGGAAGTCAGTGGTATGAGACCTCCAACGTTTTGTTGTTGCTGTTGTTTAGAATGTCTCAGACATTTGGACGAAATCCTTTAATACACCACTTAGTTTTTAGGATGGCTGAGATTCTGATACGGGTTACTCTGAACTTGTAGATTTCATTGTATCCTCCAATCTATAAATATGTCAGTTCATTCATCTTATCTAATTTCTTTCAGAAATGTTGGGTCTATTGTACATACATTTCACACATTTGATTAAGTTCATGCATAAGTATCTCATGCTTCTGGATGCTACTATATACGCTATTTTAAGAAACATGGGATACCATTGTAACAAACATGTGATACATCATGAAAAAATACTATCATAAAAACAACTGTTTTTAATTTCTTTTTATATTGTTCATTGTTAGTGTAACTGATTTTTGTGTTAACTTCCTGCTCTGTTCGTCTGATTAATGCATTTATTTGTTCTCAAAATATATGTGTGTGAAGGAAAGAATATTTAGTCATCTCTATGAATAAGATCATCAATTATGAACAGAGATAACATTATCTTGCCCTTTTCCAATTTGACCACTTTTTATTTCTTTCAGATTATTTTAAAAATTTATTTTGAAAGTCAGAGTTAGGGAAATAGAAGGGTGTAAGCAGGGGAAAAAGAAAAAAAATAAAGATGCGGATGATGCGGGAAAAGGGAACAGCGAGGGAGAGGGCTTAGGGAGTCAAGGGAGTCAAGGGAGGGTTTGTGCTGATTCACTGTCCTGATGGCTGACATGGCCTGGCCAATGCTGAGCCAGGTGGAAGCCAGCAATGGGGAGGTTGTTCCAGAACTTCCATGTGGGTGCAGAGACACAGGCAATTGGGTCAGAGTCTGCTACCCAGGTTATTAACAGTGAGCAGGATCCAAAGTCAGGCAGCCAGGATTGTAGGCGGCACCAAATGATATACCCTGCCCATTTATCCACTATGCCACAATGCTGGCTCCCTTATTTAGATATAATGTTTATTTCATTCTTTAGAATTTGCAGAGTTATGATGAATATTTATCGTCAAAACCGGGCATTTCAGAATTTTCAGCCTCAGATGGATAACTTTCCGTCTTTGACATTCAGCATGATGATCACTGTAGGGTTTCCCTGTTTGGAGTTCTTAAGTTCAAGTGCTCCTTTCCATTACTAGTTTATTTGTGCTGTTTTCTCTTGATCAATAGAGTATGCTAAACATTACAGAATGCTTTATTTTTTGCAATAGTTGGTTGTGTTTCTGTTGTTATTAGTCTTCTCGTTGGTTTAATTAACGCCATTTCTTACACCGGCAGGCTTTCATATGTTGAACTATTGCTATATTACTCCAGCAAAAAAATCACATTTTGAAAGTGAAGATACATTGCAGTAGGCAACTCTACTCCTGAATCAAAGACTTCCAGTGAAACAGTTAACTATACCTTGACCATATGATGCTAGATTTTCTACCTTTGTCTCTACCTACAATGCCATAACATGCTAAAATAGCAGAATGTTAAACTTTGACTGTTAGTAAATGATTCTTCTACTGTAACAATGTGATGGTAAATGGAGGGAGGTGAAAAAAAGAGGGAGAAAAAAGAGGGAAATGGAGAAATCCCCAAACCTACAGAACTGTATCCTGGAAAACAATAAAAATACAAAAAAAAGAAGGAAAAAAATCCATTTGGTTAAGTCATATGATTCTTTTAAAAGATATTAATTGGGTTATGTTACTAATATGTCACAAAACTTTTTGCATCAGTACTCAAGGGGATATTGGTGCATGGTTTTTCTTCTTGCAATAGCTTTTTGTGGTTTTGGTATTTAGAGTCATATTGACATCATAGCACAAGTTAGGAAATATTCTCCCATTTTGAAGTACTTACATAAAAGTTTGAGAAGACTTGGTGTTGGTTCTTATATTATTGGGTAAGAATTGATAGTGAAGTCATCAGGCCCAGAACATTCCTTTGCCAGGAGAAAGCAATACTTGATTTTATTTGTGTCATTTATGGATCTATGAATGCTTTTTATTTTTTTCATGATATCCTGTGAAGCTTCAAACTCTCAGGAATTTGATCATTTCACTTGTATTGTCATTTTTGGTATATACTACCTCCTAATTTTATGGAATGAGGTACAATATCCACCTTCTTGATTCTCATTTCAATGACTTATCTTTTTTATTTTCATTGGTTAATCGATGATTTGTTGATTTTGTTAGTCTCTTTGAGGAACCACTATTCAGTTTCGGTGATTGTCTTTATTACTTTACTACCCTGTCTTCCGTGTACTCTGTTCTAATCTTTATCACTTCCTTCTAACCAACAGCTTTGCATTTAGTTTGATCTGTCTGTTTTTAGTACCTTGGCAAGTTGGCCGGCTCCTAGGAAGAGTTCTTGTTTTCAAAGCTTAATATCTGGTTTATCAGAGTTCCATTACAAGATACCAGGACTGTGTGACTTAAACCACAGAAGTGTGTTTTCTGACTCCAGAGGCTGCACATTTTGAAGTGCTGACGTATTGCAGTGTCAAGTGAGTGCCGTGGTATGGGAAGTTGCATCACTCTCACTTGACTTTTCCTATAAAAATTCACAGAGAAACATTGAGAGAGAAAATGAGGGGGAAGGAGAGAAAGGTTGATTCCATCTTTTGGGGGGGTAAGGCCATTGATGATACGATGTCAGTCATTCTTAGTCACCTCCTCTAATCTCCACCTGCGAATCATGACGTCAGTCAGGTTGGGGATTACGACTGGAATGTGTGAATGGGGTGGGGCTAAATTTATTCCATAGCAGGATGCGCCGTAACTCTTGCTCCTTTAGCACTGTTCGTCTTGTGTGAAGTACATCTGGCACACCGTGTTTCCATTTTTCACTATCATTAATCTTAACTTTCCCAGACTTTTTTTCTTTAACTCATGACATTTATTTCCAAAACGTCTGAATTTTATAATTATTCTGTTCTTTGTTAACTTTCTGTGTGTGATATCAACTTTTTAAAAATCTATTGAGACTTAATTTGGGAATACATACATCCTGAAACACATCCTATGTGCATGAATAAAGAACGTCTGTGCTATTGCTGGAGAGAGTGTAATCTCCACTCTGTATTGTGCTATTTCTCCAGGTTCTTATTCATTATTTATCTGGTTGTTCTATTCATCATGATGTACTGACATCATCAACAATTACTATAAAAGTATTTTTAGATTTCTTAACCCTTGTCACTATTTGTTGATGCTGTTACGAAATAAAAAAATAAGTTTTATATTATTTTGATATATTACTAACATGTCTATTCTTATGCACTTTTATGATTTAAGATATAGATTAAACAAATACTAGCATAGCCAACCCTACTCTTCCTTTGCTTACTATTTTCATAAAATATCTCCTGTCATTTTAGCTGTTCCAACCTGTTTGCGTCTTGTATCTAAAGTGTGACTCTGTAGATCGTTCCTAATTGGATAATGTTTTTATTTTTTCTAATCCCATTTAGCAATCTAGCTTATAATTGGATAACTTAATAGATATACATTTAAAGTAATTGCCAATAAGAATTGGCTTCCTGTCGTCACTTTTCCTATATACATACAGTTTATGTCTCCTGTGTCTTACATTAAAAACTCATTAGTGTCTAGGTGCTTTTCCTAGTGAAATGCTTTAATTTTATTCCCAATTCCTTTTGCGTATATTCTATTACTACTTTCTTGGCTATTACCAAGGTGCTTACATGTAGTACTGAATTACAGCATTAATTTGAATTTCTACCAGCTTAATTTCAGTAATAGGGGCCTTTCAAACATTTCATGCAAATGTGCATAATAAAAACTATATGAGGGTTTCTAAAATTTTTGTGTCAGAATAAACCCATCTTGTAGTTACATCTTCTATGAATTTTCTGAAATATTATCAGGCTAAATACTACATTTCTAAAAAATTAAAATGCAGCATTACAAACCAAACTTTAAAAAAATTACCTTTTAGACTAATAACTTTTCATGTATTAACATCTTAAAGCATGTAAAAAAGAAAAAAAGGGTATAGCTTCAAATCATTTTTCTATAAATGGTTACTTTTATAAATATTGAGGTATTTCACTTTACCGACACACTTATTTTTCTACAGCTTTAAATTACTGGCTAATGTCTTTTCATTTCCTGTAAGAGGACTCCCTTTAGCAATTCTTGCAGCTTATAACTAGTGTTAACTTCCTCAGGTTTTGTTTGAGAATGTCTGCATTTCTGATTTTCAAGGAACAGTTATGCTACATATAGGATTTGAGGTTCACTTGTTATTTTCTACTAGCAATCTGAATGTGTCAACCGACTGCTTTGAGCTCATAAGTGTTTGTTTTAAAAGTATTATGTATTTGGAAGTATTATAAGTATTATGGAATTTTTTTTTTGAAAGCTAGACAGAAAAAAACTTTTTTTAAAAAAAAATCTGAGATTCACTTTCACTCCTCAAATACTTCTTGAAGCTAAGACTGGGTTGGGCTGAAGCTGGGATCCAGGAATGCAATCTGGCTCTCTTTTAGGGCTACAGTGGCCTGAGAACCTGAGCCACCACCTGCTGCCTCCACGGGCAGGCAGTTTGAAGAAGCTGGAAGTCATGACTGGCATCCCCTCACATGGCTGTTCTCTCCAGAGTCACGTAAAGCAGCCTTAAAATAAAGAAGCCATTCAGCTTATAATCCATGATTTCAGAACTGCTGTATTCATTTTTTAAATTTTAATCACTGGCTTCCATGTAATTATTTATCCAGATATTCAACCATTTTGGTTTAGAAATGACAATTACTACAGAGTGCTATATAGCATTCCTTTGTGAACTACAACTGTTAATGAACTTTCTATCTATTACTTGCTAACATTTTGTATGCATTTTCAATGTTTTACAGCAAACCTTATTTTTCTCTGTGTTTGAAGTCCTACATTAAATACATTGAATATTAAAGAACAGCAAATTATATGAAATATTCAGTACTATTTCCTATTAGACTAACGAACTTGAGACATTTAAGACAATAGTTTACATTTTCCAAAAAATTATTACAATGATTTAAGGATGGCATCTATAAGATATAGGGTAGAAATTGAGGATGAAGGAAAAAAAAAACTTTCTTTAGTTCATACAGCCATTGTTAATGAGCAATTTAATTTTTTTTTTTTTGACATTTCAATTTTAGTTTATACACAACATGTAACATAACATACATAACATAACGTGTTTTATATAACATCATATCATCTTTTTTTTTTTATTTTATTTTAAATTCATTAATTACATTGTATTATGTGACACAGTTTCATAAGTACTGGGATTCTCCCCACCCCTCCCCAAACCCTCCCACCAGGGTGGATTCCTCCACCTTGTTGCATAACCACAGTTCAAGTTCAGTTGAGATTCCCCCATTGCAAGCATATACCAAACATAGAGTCCAGCATCTTATTGTCCAGTCAAGTTCAACGGCTTCTTAGGTATACGCTCTCTGGTCTGAAGACAGAGCCAGCAGAGTATCATCCCGATCAATTAAAAGCTCCAACATACCATCAGCAAAAATTTACATCATTATGGAATTAATTGACATAGTAATGAGTAACCAATATGGTAAAAGTAAATGCGATTTCTTATCCACCTTCTGTGACCACCTCATTGACATTTCAATTTTAGTTTATACACAACATATAACATTCATAACATAACTTGTTATACATAACATCATATCAAATTAAGGCAAACATGTGGTATTTAACCTTTTGGGATTGGCTCATTTCCCTTAGCATTATGGTTTCCAGTTTGGCCCATTTGGCCACAAAGAACTGCATTTTGTTTTTTTTAATAGCTGAGTAATATTCCATGGAGTAGATGAACCATAGCTTTCTTATCCAATCCTCTGTTGATGGGCATTTTGGCTGCTTCCATGTTTTTGCAATTACTGATTGTGCTGCTATGAACATAGGAGTGCATGTTGGTTTCTCATAAAACAGTTGTTCTGGATATATTCCTAGGAGTGCTATTGCTGGGTCATACGGTATGTTGTATTTGAGTTGTTTGAATGTTCTCCATACTGATTTCCATAGAGGCTGTACCAGCCTGCAGCCCCACCAGCAGTGGAGTAGGGTTCCCTTTTCCCCGCAACCTCGCCAACAAGTGTTGTTGGTGCTTTTATTCATGTGGGCCAGTCTTACTGGCGTTAGGTGGTACCTCATTGATGTTTTAATTTGGATTTCCCTTATTGCCAGGGAACTTGAGCATTTTTTCATATGTTTATTTGCCATTTGGGTTTGTTCCTTTGTGAAGTGTTTGCCCATTTCCCGTGCCCATTTCTTGAGTGGCTTGTTTGTTTTGACATTTTGGTTGTTTTGTAGCTCTTTGTATATTCTGGAGATCAGCCCTCTATCACCTAAGTCGTGTGCGAAGATCTTCTCCCATTCTGTGGGTTGCCTTTTTACTTTGTTGATTGTTTCTCTAGCTGTACAGAAGCTTCTTAGTTTGATGAGGTCCCACTTGTTTATTTTGGTCTTGATTTCTACTGCATTTGGAGTCTTTTTTAGGAAGTGAGGGCCTACCCCTAAGTGTTCCAGTGTGTTTCCAACATTTTCTTCCAAAAGTTTGAAGGTTTCTGGATGTAGGTTTAAATCTTTCATCCATTTGGATTTGATCTTAGTATATGGTGAGAGATGTGGGTCTATCTTTTTGTTTCTGCAGGCTATCAACCAGTTGTCCCAACAGCATTTATTGAACAGACCTTCCCATTTGCCTGGGTTGTCGTTTGTCTTTTTGTCAAAGATTATTTGGCTGTATTTGTGTGGGTTCCCATCTGGTGTTTCTATTCTGCTCCATTGATCTTCTTCTCTATTTTTTTGCCAGTACCAGGCTGTTTTGATAACCACTGCCCTATAGTATGTCCAGAGGTCTGGGACTGTGATTCCCCCTGCTAACTTCCTGTTCTTGAGAATGGTTCTAGCTATTCGTGGTTTTTTGTGTTTCCAGATGAACCTTTGAATCATTGTTTCCAGATCTGTGAAGAATGTTTTGGGCAATTTGATTGGGATTGCGTTGAATGTATACAAGAGAAAGCAAGAATTAACAGCATCAAAGATGAAAAAGGCAACATAACAACAGACATTACAACCATTAAGAACATAATCAGAAATTACTACAAAGCACTGTACTCCAACAAATCAGAAGACCACCAAGAAATGGAAAAGTTCTTAGACTCACACAACCTGCCAAAACTTAGCCCAGAGGCAACAATCAACCTGAACAAACCCATAACTGAAGCAGAGATTGAATCAGTGATTAAAGACCTCCCAACAAAGAAAAGCCCAGGCCCAGATGGCTTCACTCCAGAATTCTACAAAACATTCCGAACAGAACTAACCCCAATCCTCTACAAACTCTTCAAAACTATAGAAAAGGAAGCAACCCTTCCAAACTCATTCTATGAAGCCAACATTACCTTAATCCCAAAACCGGGCAGAGATCCTACAGAGAAGGAAAACTACAGACCTATCTCTTTGATGAACATTGATGCTAAGATTCTCAACAAAATCCTAGCCAACAGAATTCAAAAACACATCAGACAGATCATTCATCCAGATCAAGTAGGATTCATCCCTGGAATGCAGGGATGGTTCAACATTCGGAAATCCATAAATGTGATACACCACATCCAAAAACTGAAAAACAAGAATCACATGATAGTATCAATAGATGCAGAAAAAGCTTTCGACAAAATCCAGCAGAACTTCCTGCTAAAGACCCTAACCAAGGTAGGCATAGATGGAAAAATCCACAACATAATCAAAGCAATATATGCAAAACCCAATGCCAGCATCATACTGAATGGAGAAAAACTGGAACCCTTCCCACTGAGATCTGGAACAAGACAGGGATGTCCGCTTTCTCCGCTGCTATTCAACATAGTTCTAGAGGTACTCGCTGAGGCCATAAGACAAGAAAAAGAAATCAAAGGAATCCAAATGGGAAATGAAGAAGTCAAGCTTTCACTATATGCAGATGACATGATTCTTTATATGGAAGAGCCAAAAGGCTCAACACAGAGACTACTAGAACTTATACGAGAGTTCGGTAGAGTGGCAGGGTACAAAATTAATGAACAAAAATCAACAGCCATAGTGTATGCTAACAGCCCCAAGTTGGAAAAAGATCTAACCAGCAAGATACCATTCAAAGTAACAAAGGAAAGCATGAAGTATCTGGGAATTAACCTAACCAAAAATGTTGGAGACCTATTTGAGGAAAACTACAAACTACTTAAAAAAGAAATTGAACAAGATCTAGAAAGATGGAGTAACATCCCATGCTCCTGGATAGGTAAAATCAATATCATTAAAATGTCTATACTGCCAAAGAGCAATTTAATTTTTGCACGTGCAGAGAAATCCACAGTCTTTCAAAGATACTGCAAGGTTAGAGTGTTTGTCTCTCATAATTACTACATAGAAACAGGATAAAGACATTGATCAAGGAACTTAAAAACACTAAGAAAAATTATCCTCTTAAAACTCATTACTGAAAACATGGCTCAAAATTTATAATGCAAAACTGACAGAATTGTAAAGAAAATCAATCGCATTGTCAAAACTAGTAAGGAAACAGACTCTTGAAATGTGATTAAGATTGATTTAATAGGCACATGTAGAACTGTATGTATACAAAATATTTATAAAAGTCTTTGCTAAGCCAAACATTAAGTCCAAACAATTTTAAAGTTAATATAATAAATCTTTCTTTTTCTGAACTCTGTTACTTTTAAGCAATCTTACTTTTTAAAACAAATTTTAAAACAGACTTCAAAACAATTTTGAAGAATACACAATGGAAATTTAAAAGCACTAAATAAAATCCTATTTACTGCTTCTTATCAAACTTATTGGCTGATGATCAGGATCAATTCAGAGAAAATTCTATTATATTTTTTATGTCTTTGTCTTTGTATCAGAAAAGATGAAGAAAACAGTGACATTATAAATTAAAGAATAAAATAAGCTGAGACTTTCTGCATTGAGAAGATGATTATAAAACTTACAAATATTTACCAAAATGATCAGGAAAAAATGAATATTCACAAATTATATTAATAATGAAGAAGAAACAGCATAAATTCCATGAAAAGGATAATGGATGTTAATATAAATTTCTGGTATAAATAGGAAAACTGAATATTTTTAGAATTGAATAAACGATCAAAATTAACTAAAAACATATGTGGAGCTTAATCCTGGAATCCTAGCATTATCATTTTCCACCATCTCACCAAAAACACCACTTTTACCATGTCTAGATATATTCTTAGGTTAACCAGTGCATACGTATATAAAAATTGAAAGTACAAAAGTTGAAATGAGGAAGGTATTAGTAAATGAAACTTCTCTAAGGCTATATGGATAGATACAACCATAAAAATAATTTGAGAGCATTTTTACTCACTAGTGACAAACCAAGTTTTGAAAACTCTAAGAAATAGAGTATTCAAAAGAGCAACCATAATTACAAGGTGCAGATCTTTAGATACAAATTTATAAAATTTGTCGAGACATGATAGGACTCTCAAATTACAAAAGACATTTAAAATGATTACCAGCATAAAGATTCAGCATCATTGGAAACAGGTTTAAAATCATGCCACTCAAATTCCCAAAGTAAACACCTAAAGTTTTGACATCTATATGAAAGAGGAACAAGACAAGAACCGCCAAAATAATTTGGAAATGGAGAGCATGGGAAGCTGCATGATCTGTTAGTAAGCATTTTAATTCATGCTCTGTTGCCTTAGCACACGCAAAGGCAAATCAGCCAAAAAGTATCCAGAAAAGCCCTCCTACACACATGAAAGGTGACACTGCAGATGAGTAGTTTAAGGATGAAGTTCCTTAGAAAAGGTGATGTGATGATTGTTGGTCATATGAAACATACACGAAAACACATAGCATTGTAACCTTATACCCAAAAAGTTATTTCTAATGGTTCAAGACTTTAGTCATAGGCGGCCCACTTGAAACATTCAAAAAGAGTATGATTTCAATAAAATGTATGATTTATCTATAAGGTTTTAAATAATAAGAAGTTCAAAGCATACATTTGAGTGATCCATCTAAATATAGTTAAATTCTGTCTGTAGAAAAGGAAAACAGACAGTATTACATACCTGTTGGAAGACAGGCTGAGTAATTGAGAACCAGAGCAAATAGGAACTCCTTCTCATACATTAAAAAAGGGAATGAGTGAACCATATTTAAAGGTATCTCCCATGTGAGGCAAACAAACGTAGCAAACAGCTATGAAAAATTAACCCTAGCTCAGAGTAGCATCAAATGTCCATAATGTCAAAAGAAGTACTTAGTTTATACCAATAACCATAGGGCACAAGTTTAAATGCTGAGAAGCAATCAGGTATTTTACTCAACCAGCTAAGGCCACATGCCACAATAGACTACTTGTTTTTTATGCTCTGTTCTTTACTCCAACTACTGGCCAGTATAAAATCCTCAGACAGCAGGGACAGTTTAAGAACTGAGTTTCTGCTACACACACCAGGCTCACATTGTTTTCTAATTCCCAACTCTTGCCATGGCCCGGCCGCAGTTGTCTGAATACCTGTTTATGCCTGTGTCTTTCTCAAAGAAATATTTTTTTTTTACACTGGAAAATTTGGAAGTTGATAAAGACATGGAACTCTGCCGTTAGCAGGTGTAGAAACAATGAACAATTCACAACTCATCTAATTCAAACTGATTATTTTTGAATATACATCTGCCTTAGGAACAAGCAATACCAGTACAAGCAGCGTTTCTCTAAAAAAAATGTTAATGATGGCTACAAGTATAGAAGATGTTAACTTCTCTTAGATATCAATGACTTTCTTTTTGACTTCTGTGGTAGTTTCAGCATATAAGTGACAAACATTTTTCTCCTAAGAGAGTATTACAAATTTTGATTTAACCTTTTTTTCCCCCAAACAGTGCATTTAGCTCTTTTGAGCTTCTGTTTGAAAATTAAAAATAGCACGTAATGGACATTGCACTGGACTTGGCTGTAGTGTCCTCTGATTTTTCTGATCTCACTGATAGTTAGCATTTCAATCACAAACACTATAAAAAGATGTGTCTTTGTTTTAATTAACTGATATTATAATACTAGCATCATTTGCTGTATTAACAGAACACCGGGTGAAAGACGTGAAGGAGCCTAGCGGAACACCAACTTTCACAAGGTTACAAGCTCCATGAACATCTTCCAGAGAAGCATAACTAACAGTATGTGGCGCATGCACCTGTGCTTACCAGCTGCTGCCCCTGCACGCCCCAGGCTGCGTACTGCAAGACGGAATCCTCCACTTCTGGGGGGTTTAACTCCCAAACTTCCCTTGAAAAAACCCAAACAGTTTTTACATGAGAAGATTTAGATATTCACCAATGATTTCTCACAAAATCCAGGAAATCAAAGAACTTACCTAGTGTGTATGTTGTAAATCACGTATGAAGCAGTGTACGAATAATGAAATATCTGAAAAAGTTTTGAACAAAAGAAGAGTGGTCAAATATCAATGGTAATAAAAGTTCTAATGTAATACACACATATATTTGATAAAACATGAGCTTCATATTAACCTAGGTGTACAGGCATGTCTATAGGTATATATGTACAGGAAATTCAGCGATTGTTGTTAGGGAAAAAGCAACATGTGAAATACTCAAATTTTGGCATTTATCCATTCTTCTTCATAACATCGATTTCATCCTTTATTCTATCTGCCTTATCTCTAATATAATTATGCTCACACTATTTTCTTGATTAAAATTACCTATGAAAATAAACCCCAGAACACTCCATGTTACGGCAAGTCCTTTGGTGTTTTACTTTCTACATAATTTTCATGCACCTTTCATTCACTCCCTCATTTTCTTTCGTCTATACTTGAATCAAACTGGATGAATTATTCATTTATATGTCCTAACCAATCTACCTTCCTGGCACATCCTAGCTTAACTCTGAAGGGAAAAGAGGGATTCTCCACTGCTTATGCTACTCTGCCTGCATTGAGCTCAGACCAATCCGCTCCACGGAACTTTGTCCTCTGCGCAGCACAGTTGATCAGTGATGTGCACGGTATTTCTCACCCTGTAAATTTTGTAAATATTGTCTGTCTGACCCCTTTTCTGCGTAGAATGTCTTCAGGCAGTTATGTTTTACCTTTTCATTGTGCATATTACACGGCGGTGTCATGTGACATGCAACGTGTAGTTCATGTTTATTGAGCAATGAATATCATAAGGAAAATTTCACAAGTGTATTTTGGTGAAAACAAAATGGATTATAAATGATCATAGCAACTGTGCTAGGTCAAATTGTCTGAGTTTTGCTCATGGGTTTGGTCTCCATGGCATGAGCGTCTTGCCCATAAAGATCCAGGAAGGCAGAAAGAAATGGCTCAGGTAGTTGGATCCTTTCCGTTTACCTGGGAAATCTGGATTTCCTCAGCTCAACACTGGCCTGGTGGCCAGGGTAGCAATTGTGTATATCCGGGGATTATATTAGCAGTGAGAGTTCTTTTTCTTTTTCTCTTTATCTAGAGCACATTTTAAAAAATATAGATAAATAATTAAATTAAATTAAGTGATCTTTAAGAGCTTTTTAAAAAATTCTATCCTTAAGAATTTTGTTTTGGGCACAGCAAGAGCTCAACTGGCTAATCTCCCCCTCCGAGCCCCAGGATCCCATATGGGCACTGGTTCACATCCTGGTTGTTCCACTTCCCATCCAGGTCCCTGCTTGTGACCTACATAAGCAGTGCAGGATGGCCCAAAGCCTCGGGAACCTGCACCCATGAGGGAGACCAGGAGGAGGCTCCTGGCTTCACATCAGCTCTGCTCTGGCCATTGCAGCCACTTGCGGAGTGAACCAGTGGATGGAAGATCTTTCAGTTTCTCCTTCTCTCTCTAAATCTGCCTTTCCAATAATCATAAAATAAATCTTCAATAACTTTATTTCATTTTAAATTTAAAAAATATTTTAAATGTTTGGAGCACAGAGAAAGACAAAGAAAGAACGATCATCCATAGAATCAAGTCCTAAGTTCCCACAATAACCCTCTTTCTCTTTAAAGGTAAATATTTCAAGAATTACAACACCTGTGATAAGGCAAAAATAAATCTCCAACATAGAATCAACAAGATTCATGTAAAGAAGTTTATATTTTGGCTTTTACTTATAATAAATTTGGGGACAATGAAAAGACAGGGGAAAAAAGCTAAATCGTAAACAATGAGGAAAGAGATAATGAGTTTGTGATAGAAGTGAAACATTTTTCTCTAAGCTATTGGTAACTAGCTGTATACCTGGGTGGTGCACTAAGAAAAAAATTATTTCCTGGACTTATGCAGACTCCAATAATATTTTAATTTTTCAGTATGCAGCCATAAGATTTTTCTTTATTTGTAGAGCGGAAGTACATTACACAACTATAATGCTATCAAAGCTCTGAAGTCTAACTGCAGTGTCTCAATCAAGCACCAAGGGCCATTTATCATACAAATAATTTTAATGCTTTGAGGTTTCAAACTTCTGTCCCATATATTACAGTACTGTTTTTTTTTTTTTTCTTTTTACTCTGTCTTTATTGGGGAGGCAGATTTACAGAGAGAAGCAAGAGAGAGAGCAAGATCCTCAACCACTGTTTCACTTGCCAAGGGTCCACAACGGCCAGAGCTTAGCTCATCTGAAGCCAGGAGCCAGGAGCCAGGAGTCTGCTCTGGGTCTCCCATATGGGTGCAGATGGCCTTTGGACCATCTTATACCACTTTCCCAGGCCACAAGGAGGCAGCTGGATGGGAAATGGAACAGCTAGGATATGAACCGGCACTCATATGGTATCCTGGCACTTAGGAAGTGAGGTTGCAGACATTGAGCCGTTGTGCCGGGCCCCAGCGTTGTTTTCTAATGAAGTTTAATTCTTCTGTCTGTCTTGGAATATTATAAACCAGATATTTTTATAGTCATGGGGTCAAATATAATTTTCCCATTGTCTATTTTACTATTCACATATTATTCTATAAAATTCTGTATTTGACTCAAATCCTAAAATTTTAACTTTCCACTCTAGGGGAAGAAAAGATGAGAAATACGATTGCCACTGTCAGCATGTATTTCTGTCTCAGAATGTTTTGTTGCTAAAGAGCCAAAGAGGCTCTTGGTTTTCAAAACAGATACATTTGTCAATTAAATATTGAGTAAGAGGAGACTATTCATAGTACCTGCTAATTAGCTAACACACTGTCCTCATTTCTGGTCTTTCATCCAGGCCACACATTGTTGTTTTAGAAAAGCAGTTTCCAAAAACAACCTCTGAGGCATAACTGTGTGGAGCTGTTGGATGCTGGTTTTCTTCTACATAATTTGCTACACAGGTTGCTGATTCTTCTCTGTGGACTAAGATGCCCTCCAGGTAATGTGAATATAAAAGGTGATCTATAAATGTGCTTTCTGGTTTTCACTGCTAAGGCTGTGTTATAGGTCAGGTGGAAGGCCAAAACAAAGAAATCAACCCTGACTTGCCTGCAAATTCGTAGCAAGTTGAAATCTTAAATTTATAATTTTGAGCTAATCCATATGCATACAGAGTCAGCTATCTAAAGATAATTAGAACCTGGCCTTTCGCTCACAGCTTAGTTCTATTCTAAAATCACTATCCTGTAATTAATGTAACTGTATGTGTGCATGTTATGTATTCCCAGATCACAAATGCTGCTTCCCATAATTTAAATATATTTTCTCACATCAGAATACAAAGAGCATTGAGTTGAAGGAGGAGGGATGTTGATCAGTATTATAAGATGTCTTTTACTTCTTTCTCATTGGTTATTGATTAGAATTTTGGAAATATTTTTAGGAAGGGTCGTTCTCAGTCTTTCTCCCCCATTCTGTCCTCAACCCCCTCTTTCTTGGGTGGTGTTTCTATCTTTTTAACATTCTTCATTTTTTAAAATGTTAGCTAAATAGATTTGGTTTCATAATGAATGATGAGATTAAGTCATGTATGGCAGGAAAAGCATTTCTCTTTCCAGTAAACATTGGCTGCCACATCCTAATAATCAACTAAGGATAATAGGAGGCTCTTGAGGCCAAACACATTTTAGCACTTTACTGTCAAATAGTGTGTGTTCACCCCACCTCTGCAAAGGATGCTCTACTACTGATCACAGAGTCTGACTATTAACAGCAAAGACTGTTTGGGAAAACTGAACGAAGCTGGCTTTGAGGTAACTGAGCTTCAGTTACATGGTACCATTTGTGATTGGTAGATTCAGAAAGCATCATTTGCATACAGTTTAATCTAACAGCTAACATCTTTACATTACACTGGAACTTCTAGAAAATAAATGATTGCTAGAGTTAAAAACATGTAATGAAGAATCTAACTCTCATTATCTGTAGCTTTTACAATTTAAAATGTCATAACAAGCACTAAAATAGAAAGTTGGGAAACACAGATTCTAGAAGCAATATGGAGTTCAGTTCTTGTGAAACTCTGGATCATATTTTCATCTATCATCAATATTTAATATTTAATCTCATTCCACATATGCTCTTGTTTAACTAATATACATTCCCGATTCATTGGCATAAATCTCATGACTAATAACATTGTAGCTCATCTTTGAATGAAACTTATCAGCTCAAGTTCATGATAACCTTCTTGACTACAGAACCCAAGACTGATAAGTCAGCGTGCTTGGGAGTAGAATTCAGAGGTGGGACATGATCTGAACAGCAAAAATAAATAAACATAGAAGTGTACAAAATGCAGACCACAGGACACAAAAGTGCTGTTGTAAAGAACATCTGTCTACAGAATAACTGCTGTAATAATCTACAGTATCACCTGGCTCAATTTTGGCTTAGACAGTGTATAACATGTCCCGGAATCATTGCAAACCCCCAGGACCTAAACGTCATTAACGAGGCAAACTTTCACATATGAAATCCCAAGTAATCTCTGATGATCCTAATACACAAGCATTACTGAAAGGAAATGATAACAGACATGCTAAATGTCCCCTAAAAGGCAAATCCTTGGAAAACTGAAACATTTTCAGCTAGACAAAAGAAGAAAAAAAAAAGGAAGAAAAAAAAGAGGGAGGGGGAGGAAGAGAAGGGGGGAGAGGGAGAGGAGAAGTTGTTGAAAACAGACTCTGAAAATAGTGTCTGACATTTATGGGATAACAGCAAATGAACAAACATAGTGTCTTAGGAATTTCTGAAGGTATTAAAACACAGACTGGATTGGGGGGGTCTATCTAGTGAGATAATAAAGAAAATTTCCTAGTTCGTAGGAAAATGGGACATGCAAATACAGATAGAAAAACAGAACTCCTAAAATACATGATTACAAAAAAATACTGACTGTAACACATTACAGCCAAATTTCAACAGGAAAGTATAAAGGAAACAACTAAACTGTGCACAAGATAAAAGACAGATACAGAGGACCCCAATTGGATTATCAGATAATTTCTAATCAGAAACTCTATGGCTAGGAGAGAGTGGAGAGACACAGTCAAAGTCCTTCAAGAAAAAAAAGGCAGCTTAGAATTACATAGCCAGCAAAACTCTAATTTACAAATGAGGGTGAAATAGATTTTGAAAAAAAAAAAAACAGAAATTGAAAGAATTTTTCACCATTCATCCAGCCTTACAAGGTAAGGTTATGTATGATATACTACATACAGAAACAGAGGGACAGTTATCATGAAAGAATGTGAAGGCAGAAACTGCTCTAATGTAAGTACAAAGAAAACCCAAAGCAAATAATATGAATATTTATAGAAAACTGGTAAAACCAGGTTGCTACTAATCAATAATATTTTTGAATGTGAATTGAATTATAAAATATATAGACTAGTTGAATCTATTAAGAAATCAAGACCCCTCTATTTGTTGCCTACAAGAAACACAACTCACCTACAAAGATACATACAGACTGAAAGCAAAAATATGGAAAGAGATATTTATTGCATGCCAACAGAAAGGAAAATCAACAGCTATAGGGAAATAAAATCAGAAATTAAAATAATTGCTTTCTGGATGTGAGCAAAAGGGTTTTCTAGTCCACTGTCATTAACAATCTAATCTTGCACAACCTTTGTTGAGGACAATATGTAGTCTGAAAATACATCTACCATGGAACCCACTCCTAGGAATTTACTCCAAAGAAATTAAATCAGCATATGAGAACAGGTATCTGCAATTCCATGTTATAGCAGCTCAATCCACAATAGCCAATATAGGAAATCAACTGAAATATCCATCAACTGATTACTGGATAATTAAAATATAGTATACATGCTTCATTGAATGTTACTGAGCCATAAAAATAAGGAAATATTGTTTTTTGCAACAAAATGAATGCAACTGGAAACCATTATAAATAAGTAATCCAGTCTCAAAAAGACAAATACCATGTGCTTCTTCTGAAATGCAGCAAACACAGAATATTAAAAATACATAGGAATGAAATGGTGCTTTGGGATATGGCATATAAGCATCATTTGTAGCCCATGTTTATACTCCAGTGGGATTGTGAACTTCCTAGTTTTTATTTGCTCAATAAAATGACTAGTGGCAAATTAAGCCTGTGAATATAGATTGGATTATAACTAGGTCTTTGCAAAAAGTAAAGGGAAGAGGGGACTGGGGGTGCGGAAGAGGAACAGGAGAGAAATATTGTATCCTGAGGCATATAGAAAAAAAGGCTCTAATTAATAACCAAATTTCAGTCTTCCAAGTGAACACCTACTAAAGCACAGGAAAGGATCTAAACTGTCCTCAGTAGGAGCACAGAGCCCTCCATGAAGGTCCTCCTCACACACAGGGAACTCAGAGCCTCTGGGCTGCTCCCAGTGATTCCCCCAAAGGCTCAGCCACCTGCTGTGGCCTACTGCAGTTGCAGGATGCTGACAGTCTCATAGAAAATAGATCCCCATTCTCTGCTCTGTGAGACCTTGCACCCACAGAGTCAATCCATTTCTTTGCAGAACCATCTCATTCCCAGAGTCAGATGTTAGCTTGGCAGAGGCTGGTGTTCCACCTTGACAAGTACCACTCTTTTTACGACACAGAATTATCAGCAGAGGATATCAAACTTTCTCTTACCCATCCTCCTTGCTTATATAGAAATCCTGCTATTTGTCCTCAAATTTTTACAATGGAATATTCATTTGTTTCATCACTACAAGCTTAACTTTTTTTTATTAATTATTTTGTATTATGTGACAGTTTCATAGGCTCTGGGGTTCCCCCCCATCCCATTCCATGCCCCTCCCCCACGGTGGACCCCCCACCCCGTTGCAGCATTACAGTTCAAATTCAATCAAGATTCTTCCCTTGCAAACAGCACATCATAAAACACAATTAAAAATAACGGAAATTCTACTATTATTTTTAAGGATTTACAGATTTTGACTAGTTTTTATTACTAGCAGGATTTGTATATCTGGAAAGGCAGATCTACAGAGAGGAGAGACAGAGAGGATTTTTCGTCCAATGGCTCATTCCTCAAGCGACCGCAACAGCTGGAGCTGAGACATTTCGAAGCCAGGAGCCATGAGCCTCTTCCGAGTTTCCGATGCAGGTGCAGGGTCCCAAAGCCTTGGGCCGTCCTCCACCACTTTCCCAGGCCACAAGCAGGGAGCTGGATGAGAAGCGGGGTGGCCGGCATTAGAACCGGTGCCCATATGGGATCCCAGGAGTGTTCAAGGTGAGGACCTTATCTGCTATGCTATCGCGCTAGGTCCAGAAATTCTACTCTTATTTGGAAGTAAAGGCACATGCTATTCATCCATTATTTTCCTAAGTGCTAATTTCCCCAGTAGTTTATAGAGTTCTCACTCTCTGTCTCTCTCTGTGCGTGCATGTGTGTGTACTGTGCAGCTGCAACCTATCAGAGGCAAAATATATTCATCTTGCTGTAACTGTCTTATTTCACTAAGCATAGTCGTTTCCAGCTGGGTCCATTTTGTTGCAAATGGTAAGATTTTATTCTTGTTTTATAGCCAAGTACTAAACCACTGTAAGTAGAAAGAGCCCAACTGTGTGATCCAGTTATCACATTCCTGGGAATATATCCAAATGAAAAGAAACCTGCATATGGGAGAATATCCAGGATATAAACAATCCAGATGCCCATCATTGGATGTATGGATAAAGAAAATGCAGTACATTTACTCCATGGAATACTACTCAGCCAGCAACTTTTTAACTGAGCACTTGCTACAAATGAGACTCTGTTGAATGTTTACATGCCAGGGTATGCAAAAAGTTTCAGGAAAATGGACTCAAAATTTGAGTTTGAGTACTGTTTTGTATATCTATAATTCTTTATGAGAAATGCTCATTATGGGAAAAAATATACATTGATTCCAACATTTTTTTTTTGCACCAAAATAAATGATCCTTTAGTGGAAATCCCAAGCTCTTTGTTTTGTGGATCAGAAAGCTCTGGTGAGTTCAGTTCCCATGAAAATTAGAAGCACTCTCCCACATTATAAAATGTAATTCAACATCAATAAAATATTGCTTGTAATTCACTTGATAGCTGTGCAAAGTCTAAACTCAAAGGAAAGTTTAAGCATGGAACACAGACAATCCTAGCCACGTTGTGGTTATAATATGCTTTATTACTGAATCTCTGTAAACGGTGTTTTGGGAACTGGAACATGAAGGATGACTACAAATTTGCAAAAACAATTCATATTCAAAAGACCAAAATCAACCACTATTCAAGGATTTATTGTCATGAACATGCATGAATTAACTGTGACTGCCACAGTGAAGAAAGATTTAACTTGGAAAGATCATCTACTGTGGTTGGATTAAGAATGTAAATTTCCTTCTCCTGTAGTCGGCTTTCACAACTTTTTTTTCCCAAAGAATAGCAGTTACTACTTAAGACATCTGTAATAATTCATGCTAAAAACAGTTAAAAGAAAAAAAGGACAAGGTATTCTATTTATTAATGCTGAAACCAGAAGTTTTTCTCTCTGGACACCACAGCATATTCTGCACTGCAGTGAAACTGTTGAATTGATGCAAATTTCACCCATTTTCATGGTTTGTAGGAGATTTAAAATAGGATTATGGATTGACCATGGACTCAAATGATTAAGAAACTGAACTGTGAGGATGGAAGTCAGTAAGGAAAAGGAAAATATAAACTCATGGGTACTTGTTTCACTTGAAAGTGAGTGATATGATGCTGCCAAGTTGGCTCTGAGATGATGAAATGTTTTTTAAGATGAGTGGGTCGTGGATCTGCTGTTTGTTAGGGTGTATATATATTCCGCAGTTGAGAAGTGCAGGTACAAGAAAGGAAACCTATTGCTAGAAATATTATCCATAAATTTTAAAGATGAAAATACTATCACATTTTTAAAAATACTGAATATTGAAAGCATTGTGAACTTTGAACAACAAACTGTAAAAGAAAATACAGCAGAGACAAAAAGGCACACTCATCATACTGGTAGTATTCTACACTAGTACTAATTATTTAGTCCTCAATATAAACTTACAGGCTGGTGCTATTTAATCAAGACATGCAATGAACATAACTATATGTAACCAAGATCATGCCATTTCTACCGTAATAAAGGAAAATACATAATTTTCTTGTGTTTCGACAAGAAAAAGGACTAATTTTTTTTTCTTTTATAATTTTAGTTTTCATGATACAATTCCAGAACCAGTGATTTCCCATTGTACCCTCTATCCATCATTTGGCTATTTAAGCATATCATGACATTGTATGTTTAGACAATGGTAAAAAAAAAATACTGCATTCTATTATCAAGCTCACCACAGAGTACCCAGGGTGGTGATTCTAACATTGAATTTGAGCAAGAACATCAAGTTTAGGTTTAATTTGTGCTGTAAAACCATATAAACCATACTAATAAGCCTGATATATAAAGTAGTCAAACTTTTACCATAAAACCAGTTTTGTTATTCTGTTAGCTGCAGACATCTTGATGCCATGCCTATTGAAAATACATATTAAAGTAACCTTTATATTTTGTTTATTTATTTGGGCTAAGTAGCCTTTTTCCACTGGAGAATCATAGGATATTGCTATTCCAATTTTATCATTCATTGTACATTCATTTTGAATTGAAATATAACAATTTTAGCAATATTTCAGGTTGATAAAAGCTGACAAGCTAATGAGAATTATGAAATACATAGTTTTATTTAATATATTTGTTTTGTTCAGGAAAATGGGTCAACAATAACTCAAATCTTAAAAAAGATGAGCCATGGAAAGCCGACTGTTCCTACCAGGACAGTGGCCCATGGATCCACCAGTATGCACAAGATCTGGCATAGGGAGAGGTTCTGTTGCAGGAGCTTGGTAAACTCCTCTGTCTGAACACAGCCCCTGCAGGTGAGCATGAGAACCATGATCGGGAGCAACCCAGACCAGGCCAAACAAAGATACCCACCAGCATACATTTGGCACAGATCGAGGGCAGACCAGGCTGAACCAGTTCACTTCACCTGCTGCTGAGCCCGAGCACCAGAACAGAGTATGGGTCAGGCCAGGTTTGGTAGCGACACAAACCAGTGCACATTACAGAATGCCAAGGTGAGGTGAGCCTTATCAGATGTGGTCACAGAGCCTAAACAGCACACGTGAAAACCAGGGAGGTGGGGGTGGGGGTTGGGGGGAAGTCAGCAGAGGGAATGTGGGCTCCCCTGCTGCACAACCACGCCCACTGGAGAGCATGAGTTGGGATAGGGCAGACCAGACCAGTCAGAGCTACAACAACTGTGAACCTCAGGTGAGCTAGATCAGGGAAAAGCCAGGCTCGGGTGACTGTTCCAACTGATGCAACCAAAAATTAGAGTGGGTGAGGGTTGCTTGAGCTTTGCCACAGCATCAGCTGGCAGATGCTGGCACTGGGGGCTAATTCTGTCAAATTAAACTCCAGAACCGCCTGGAGAGTGCATAATCCAGGAGTGGGAGTGGCCTAGGAAGGAAACAGTGGGTGCCTGCCTTGGGGGTTACCACTCCCACTGGAGAGCATGAAAACCAGGACAGGGGCAGGGGTGCCTAGACAGAAAGACACCTGCCAGAATGTATGTGGGCTGAATGTTAGAGTTGGTTGGGTTGAACTAGGCTTCAATGCCCACTGATATATAGGAGAGCTAAATGGAATGTGGGACAGACTGAACAAGTCTGCGGTACATCGTGGCATGCATGGGAACCAGGATAGTGGACAGGCCTGGCGGGAGTTATAGGGAGTCGCCTCGACTAGGCTGCAGCTTCCACTGAAAGGCAGAGTATAAAGTGGGCAGGATCGGGCAGGACTACAACACCCATCAGTTCGTGCGGAAGACAGGGCTGGAAACAGAACTGACCCAGCAATTGCAATGACCAGCTATGCATAAGCTGACTGGGGAGACGGACTGTGCCAGGCCCTACTGGCAAGCACACACAAGAATCAGGTCTGGGATCACCTCAGACGAAGTTTCTTTGGGGATATCTTCAAATAAGAACCTCAACCATGAAGAGACTAAGTCAGCCAGTAGATTCTGGAAAGGTTTCATCATCTTGGAACAGTGAGATAGGTAGTAGTCCAGAACTGTTGAAATATCAAAACTGCATGAGCAGTACCCTCGGAGCATGCCCCACATCAGGGACCTGGGATGGGTGGGAGGCTGGGTGGGGCTACTCTTTTTGTTTCTCCCTTGTTCCCAGATACAGGGGAAAATGATGCTATTAGTGTGGAAACAATGGTCTTACCCACTTTCATGTAAAAAACAAAACCAAACCAAAGATGAGCCATCAAAAATGGCTCAGACAAAACTCCCATATCAGGTAGGTCTGTTCTTCCCAAAAAATTATCCAATAAGCCTATATAGTAACCACAGCCATCAAGAGAACCACAGGACATTTGCGTGTAAGGTAATTTCCTGATATTTTACCTATTAAGTAAACACATAATACCAGGAGAAAACATCCATATATTATCTATAACACAGTCACTATACAATATCAAATTTTCAGTGACTCATATTTAATATGCTATTTCATTGGCAATGCCAATTTTTGTACATATAAAATATTTATTATATATATGTATATGTACCCATTTACATACTAGATTTTTCTTATTAGTTTATCCAAATGAGTTCCTGCCACATCAATAACTAAACTATTTCCTTTGTACCAACATTCGAAAATACTGGGTTGTTAGCCTGATTAACTCCTACAGGTCAGTTGCTAATAGGAAGGCTTTTTTTTTTTTATTAATTATTTTGCATTATGTGACAGTTTCCTAGGCTCTGGGAATACCCCCACCCCTCCACCTCCCCTCCCCCCTGGTGGATTCCTCCACCTTGATGCAGTATTACAGTTCAAATTCAATCAAGGTTCTTTCCTTGCAAACGTATACCAAGCATAGAGTCCAGCTACTTATTGTCCAGATGGGTTGAACAGTTTCTTGGGGAGACCATTTCTGGTCCGAAGTTAGAGCTGGTAGAATATCATCCCAGTCAATTAAGAGTCCCAATATAACATCAACAGCAATTTGCAATGCTATGGAATTGACATGGTTTTGAGTAACCAGTATGTTAAAAAAAAAAAAAAAAAAAAAAAAAAAACAAGTCCTAACCACAACCTATGATTAGTTCATTGACATTTGAATTTTAGTTTATGTACAGGACCGGCTGCTATATACCTTAAAATGGCTATAAGGTACCATTCAGCTGTCTCGTATCAACAAAGTTGTTTTCTCTCTGGTATGCTGATGCAGGCATAGACATCTACAACAAAACAGGAATATCCAATTCTCAGCCTTATCTTTACCTAGTGGTAGAAATTAAAAAAAAAAAAAAAAAACTACTGCGCAACACACAAGTATTTGTGTTAACTGAGCAAAGTAGGTGATTTAGAATACCAGTTATTACCTTCCCCAGCAGCTGTCCTGAATAGATTATTTGCTCATTTTGTTGAAATGAAGGCTTTTATTTTTTTGAGCAGGTGACAAAATATTTACTCAACAAGAAATGGAAAAAGCAATGAGATCCAACTGTCTTGTTCTGATATTTCAAGAACAAAATAAATTCTAGTTGTATAAAATCATTACTTAAGGCTAACCCATGACAGTGTTGCCGTATAATATCAAATCTTTTAAAATTGCAATGTATTGATTTCATCAATAAAATTTTACCACTAAGCAGGAAAAAAAAAGAAATCCTTAAAATGGTTTTATATTACTAAGTTTTCAAAACATCCCTCTGTCATACATAACTTACATTCACTTTTGTTGAGCAACTTAAAATAATAGAAAATTATAATCTATAAGTATATGGAATGATATATTTTACATATAAATAATTATTTAATTGTCCAGATTTTCTACATCGTGCACAAATACTGAAATGATTTCACTGACTGCATACTTATCCATATCCTTAGGATCTATTCTCAGGCCAAAACTTTTATGAACATCTTCATTTATATTATTAAATCACTGTTAAATAGAATTTGAAAACAGTTTCCACTTCTATGTGCTACACAAACATCTCTCTTTATAAAAGTGCTACAATAAACTCATCCTACCAGTTGTGCTATTCTGAAAGGCAAAATCACACAGTAAAAATGATTATTTAGATTTGAATTTTGATTATGATTAAGCTAGTCTATCCTAGTATATCTGTGCAGTCTTTTGTATTTTTTTCATTTTTATGTCTCGTCATGCTTTTTCAGTTTGCTGCTTATAATGAATATATTTTTGATCTCGTAAAATTCTTTATATTTCATAGGCTGTAACGCTGTTTATATAAATATAGAAATATTTTATCCAATACTTTCCTTTTCATTTGGCATGGGTTTTCATAAAGTAACTATAAATCTGTATCTATTCTATTCCTGGAAGTATTCTTATTTAAAATCCTGTGTATTACACTAAGAATATCTTCAACACCTTAAGACCTTAAAATAATAAAGTCTCATAATTTTTTCTCTTATTTCCTTGTATAATTCATCATTTCATCAATGTACCTAACATTACTTTTGGTGAAATTAGGAAGTATAAGTCAAGTTTTACGTTTATATCCTATATTGAAAAGATAGTTGCATAAGTGCAATATTTTCAGTAATTAATCTTTTTTCTTTGTTGTGATTAATACTCTAAAGCTTTATATATAACTTTAATCTTTTTCTTTATCTTTCCTTATTTCTGATTTCCTGGCTCAAGCCACAGAACAACTTTAAAATTATGCACACAATTTTTTTATTTATATAATTATGACTATGAACTTAGCTATTATTTATACATTATATATATATATATGGTGAATGCATTTCATATATACAGATTTAGGTATGATATTTTCCATCCCTGCCACTCTCTGTGCTGCTCAGCCTCCTTCCCTCCTTCTTTTCTTACTGTAAGTTAATTTTGTGGTTTGAGTGCTAAAATGTCAGCATGGATTGTATGCCTGACTCAGCATTTACAATGTGAACTTGTATACATGAGCTAACTTTATTTGTACCAAAGATTTTGTGTGGATACTTTCCACAAAAGTTCAAGGATTTTGCTTTAAAGAATTGTAGGTTACTGTTAAAATTAATAAAAGACTGTTGGCAAAGGAAAACGTTGTGGGATAAACATTATCTGACAAAAACTGGCCTTGAGATAAAAATATAGGCCGACATCTATAAAGATTAATGTACTTTCTATGCTTCCTTTGAAAGATGACCTGCATACAAAAGTGATGAGAAAGATGTGTTTTTCAAGTGGGAATGAAACTCCCGAGACAGTGCCTAATGGAATAATTACTCTAATGGTGACATTAATATCCGAACAAAGTTGTTTTCTCTGATAGCGAAGGTAACACTCTACTGGTTTCCCACATAAAAATCTCTGACTTATTTTTTTCAAGGTCTTTGAAGGCATGAAACTCAGAAATGTAAGAAATTGACATTCAGTATCAATTTCTTCATGTACATTTGGTGGACTGAGTCGTGATCTACAATAACCTGGTTCTTTCTATAAGCACAAGATTTTCCACAAATCAGTCAGATATTCTGCCCTAAAGTTCAATGAAAACACTTAACCTGTGATTACACCAGACACCCAAAAGCTATCAAACAGAAAAGATGCCAGAGCCTGAGTTTCAAACAACACATTTTCTTCACTGTTATGATCAATTCTGTAGATTCTAGAAACCCAGTTTTTCGTTTGAAGCTTTATTTGTGTTTTTATTTGACCTACAGATTTTAAAGAGAGGAGGAGAGACAGAGACTTGTCATCTTGTTCAACCCCAAGTACAGGAACCCAATGACTTCAGCCATCTCCACCACCTTCCCAAGCCACAAGCAGTGAACTTGGTGGAAAGTGGAGTAGCCAATACAGGAACCAGCATCCGTATAGGATACTGGAACTACAGTCAGAGCATTAGCTTGCTGTGCCGCCACACCAGCCTCAAGAAGTCCAGGTTTACAACTTGACTGATGGTGATGGCTGTCTCATAATTACCTAGACACAGCAGTCATTACTTGTGTCTTATTGGGTGCCTTAGATCATCCTACTGTCAGGCAGATATGGGAACTGCTCTTGTCTCCATCCAATTTCCCATTGCTGTGAATGACTGGCCTTGTGATTAACATGCCCATTAGGGTCCCTGGAACCCTTGCTGGAAAATGCAGATAGATGGTGATGGCAGCTTCCTCCTAAGGCAGACCTTGGACAGCAGTTAGGGATAGCTCCATTAGTTGAATTCTTGTCACCCACATGAGACGTCCAGATTGAGTTCCTAGTTCCTGGGCCTGGCGAGATAGCGTAGTGGTTTAAGTCCTCACTTTGAACACGCCTGGGATCCCATATGGGCATTGGTTCTAATCCTGGCCACCCTGCTTCCCATCCAGCTCCCTGCTTGTGGCCTGGGAAAGCAGTCAATAATGGCCCAAAGCCTTGGGACCCTGCACCCACATTGGAGACCCGGAAGAGCTCCTGGCTCCTGGCTTCAGATTGGCTCAGCTCCAGCCCTTGCGGCCACTTGGCGAGTGAACCAGCAGACAGAAGATCTTCTCTCCTCCTCTCTGTAGATCTGCCTTTCCAATAAAAATAAATAAATTTTTTTTTAAAAAAAGCATAGTGGTTAAAGAGTTCCTAGTTTCAGAATAATTATGCTGGTCATTATGTGCATTTTGAGAGTGAACAAGCTGACACTGTTTTCCATTCCTACTCTCTACCTCTTAAATTAAAACAAACAAACAAACAGTAACAGCAGCAGCAACAACAAGAAAAAAGCAAAAAAGTCACCAATGGCTCAGTGTTAAAGTGATTGAACAGAAAAACAGAGGCTGGATAAAGTCAATCAGCAAGGAGAAAAGGGCTTGTATCCACTCTCCTCCCCACTAGAAATGAATGATCTTTTATTACTTTAGATGACAATAAAAAGTTTTTCTCAGCAGACAACAAAGTTTTATTGTTTTCTTCCAGTGCCGTCTCATGCTCAGAATGCAGAAATATGAGCAAGACACAGAGGTATTTAAAGTTGCTTATGGTCCCAATGAGTTGAGCGAAAACCTAGATTAAGGGTAAAAGAAAAATGTCTGGCAGCAGGTACTGTATTCCAACAAGTATAAAAAAATAACTTGGAGGACTTCACGAGAATATTGCACAGACTGAATAATGAGTAGGTTACAGAAGATCTGATAGAAAAACTACATCATTTAAAATTACTTAGTTGCATAACTCTATATGCATGTACAAACAGGTGCTTCACCTTATAGATATGTGCAATGCTAGGTTACATATCCGGAAAATAAAAATAACGATATTGCCTGCCTCAAAGGCATGTTGTATGAATTAGCTGAGATGATACTTGTGACATCCTCAGTATGTCTTAGCTGTCCTATCAACACTAGATACTGCTATTTTCAACACTAAAGTAACTAATTTAGACATTTCAAATGCATTGCTTTTTATTACAAAATCCAAGATATGTCAATTATCTAGGTATACTTAAACACGTTTTCATTCTCTGCCTTTCTGGTAGCAATGGCTTCAACACTGTTATGTGTGAAAGGGAACTAAAAGATGGTCAATATTCCTTATCAAATCTACCTTAGTCTCCCTTTTTCCTTTATGGATTTAGATCTTCATAACATTAACTCACAGACATGTTGTAATGGCTAGAAAAAGTATGATTAAATCTATTGATTTTGAGGTTGAACAAGAGATAGAAAACTGAATAATATTCATTCAGTTGCATTGGCAATCCAGCAATTATAACTTATTTTACCTCTACCTTGACATTAATGCTTGGGCTATTTTATGACAAGAATAGAAGCAAGAAAAAAAAAAATCCCAGACATCACACTGTGAGCTAATGTAGGCTAATGCCAGCTGACTTTTGCACAGGTTGGCTGTAAGCCTGTAACCACACAATTATTTAATAAAAATCACAAGAACAAGCAAACAAGCAAGAAAATGAAACACTGAGGAATATAAACTGCATGTACCTAGAATGAGGTCCTTTCTTACTGCACATAATTACTTTATGCTACATAAATTTTATCTTGACTCCTGAGACATTTTTTAAAAGATTTATTTATTCTTATTATAAAGTCAGATACACAAAGAGGAGGAGAGACAGAGAGGAAGATCTTCCATCCGATGATTCACTCCCCAAGTGACCACAACAGCCGGTGCTGCACCGATCCGATGCCAGGAACCAGGAACCTCTTCCGGGTCTCCCACACGGGTGCAGAGTCCCAAAGGCTTTGGGCTGTCCTCAACTGCTTTCCCAGGCCACAAGCAGGGAGATGGATGAGAGGCGGAGCTGCCGGGATTAGAACCGGTGCCCATATGGGATTCTGGCGTGTTCAAGGTGAGGACGTCAGCCGCTAGGCCATGCTGCCGGCCCAGACTCCTGAGACATTTTTATTCCTGCGTCCTTTCCTTCATTTATAGAATTCACAACTGCATTCTAGCTATGTATAGAGAAAGCATTGTCACAAAAAGTGCTTCTCAACACCAACTAGACATAAGACATGAGCAAACTTAACATGGTATACCTTTATTTCTGCAGAAACTTTGAATATTAGAAAATCAAAAGGAAAATTAGCTTCTAAAAGAACAGTTAAATGGTAATTGTCAATGACATATCGGACTATAACTATCATTCTTTATTTTGGCCATGTCAGTGAACAGAATGTTTTATCTTTCTAAGACTGATATGATAAACCCCTGTTCCCTAGTGTGGTGTGTTTTAGGAAATGGGTCTTGGGGGAAGTAGGTAAGTCATGATAATGTAGCCCCTGTAACAAGAGTGGTGCCTTTATCGTAAGAACCACATACAGGACACAGTTCCTCCCTATGTACTATGCTTCATAAAATTACAAAGAGAGAAGACACCCTAAGAACTAAAGCAAACCACCACTCTACAACAGAAATGTCAGCACTTTGATATTGGCTGTCACATGCTTCAGAACTGTGAGAAATAAAGATCTGCCGTATAAGTCACTTAATTTACAGGGATTTTTTTACAGCAACCCCAGCTGGCTACAACAATCACCTCTTATCAAATCCTATATCCTTTTCTCAAAAAAAGTAGAATTTTCTTGGAAAATAGCCTATATACACCCCTAGTCTATGTGATCTATGTGTTTAGAAGGGATCTGACTCATCTCTGATGCCATGGATACCATCTGACAACACAAATCAATCACAGGCTTAGATACCGAGGCCACGCCAACTTGTTTAATGTCATCATATAGTTAGTATTCTCAGGCACCCAATGTCATAGCAACATGGCACCACACATTGGAGACAGTAGAAAACATTTACATCTGGGAAAGTTCAGAATTCTTTTTACACATTCTTCCTACCACAGGGAACTACCTATCTGAAAAACGATCCAATAAATTTGGCAAGAGAAGCAAAGATTTTGAATCCAGAACATATTATTTTATCATTTTGCCAGGTCAGTTGAAGTTCTAATACCTGAAGATTGTGTGACTCTATGATCCGTTAAATTCTGTTTTCAGTAAGCAATTCTGGCACAGTATTTAGCCATTTTCAAACAAAAAACTTCTGACGCACAGAGACTAATGCTTGATTTTTCCCATTTGGATTCTTGTCCTTTCTGTTATCCACAGTATACAGCTTATCTTTATATTCATTCTTTGCAAAAGTGACATTTGCTGTGTCTGAAGACTGAGCTGTTGCTCTTAAGCAGTTAATAATAAGAGAGAAGCTTCCTTCTCTCTTGTAATTACAATGGTAGCTGAGCAAGGAGCTCCAACAACCACCTCAACCTCAGCACGGAGACACCAAGGTGAACACTCGTACAAAGTCACCTTGATAAGAATTGTGGAAACATTTCAGAGAACACGATATATCAGCTTGTTAGGATCTCAGGAAAACTCACATAGAAGGAAGCAACAATAGTTGCCTATAGGAACAGCACTCTCCAATTCGAAGGAGTACAGTGTGGAGAGATGTCTCCCACGTGCGAGGAGAATGAACTGAATGCCCATGCCAAGCTGACTTACAAACATTCACTCTGGTTGGGCTCTCTTTACCTTCTGCCTCCCAGAACCTGCTTTCATGCTGTTAGTTGTGGTGGAAATATTTGAAGCCTCCCCAATCAAGGTGACTTCCACACCACACTGCCTACTGCCAACAGAAAACCAAAAGTTGACGAAGGGACATTTGGATCTCACCCCAGAGCTCAGAGCATGGTCTATACTATCGGATCCTGCAACTGATAAATTTCAGACTCCTACTTCCCCCACAGTTTTCAAAGATGGAGACTTTAAGACTCGCTCAGCATTTAGCTAACACCATTTGGGTTGGTTAGAATCATTTTGGTGATAGTCAGCATCCAGGGGTCCTGGAGGGCATCACGAAGAAATTTTGTGGCCACGGAGTGTGGTATCTCTCTGTGGCACAGTCTGGGCAGCAATGAGGTTGTTTTTACATGACTTTACTCCCAAATTGGGGGATGCTACAGCATTATGGGGCTTTGACTTGGCCTTCATTGTTCAGCTGCTAACATCTTGGCTACGTTAGTATCTCTGGAAAGTCTCTCAACTTGATCCAGTAATATTTATAGATCTTGCCTGCATGGGAGAGAATTGCTGAAGTTTATATCACCACCAGACGCTTGTGGGCCTGATGTGTACCCCAAAGTTTTTCAAGAACATAGTGAGAGTGACATGCGGGTATGATCCATCTCATGCATGCCTGAATTCTCAAACCTTGGGCAGCCAGGAAGGAATGACAGGACTTTTCACAGACATGCTGCTGGACTAATAAGAGCCACCCTTGAACAGATCCTAATGAATCTTGTATTCACATCTCTGTTTATCAGCACACTTTTTGGACCAGTGTTGCTCCAGGGCTCCACATGTCTATCATAGGCAGGACCACCGATGTCTGAGCGGTGAGGCTCTGAACAGTGAGCCCACTGCAACAATGGACTGACCACACTACACCACAGCAAGAGACATGGGTGTCGATGGTCTGTGAACTCTGAATGTGATCTAATATCCCAGCATGTGCTAATATAGGACAAGGATTCTGAGCTGTCCACAGGGTCAAGAAGAGGCCCAAGGGAACAAATGGACCCATTTTTTAGGCACTTCATGAGCTCATACTGAACAATACACCCACAATGGATTTGAGGCAGATTTGAGTTTGCAGAATAGCAAAATGAATTCCTAAATCATGAAAAACATATCATCCAGACCTGGGGCAAACCTCAATGAAGGGTGCGTTCTATTACATAGGCAGCAAACAGATTTGATATCAAGATGAAAAGTAATTTTATAAAGCAGACAGAAACCCTTAAATGGAAAAGTATTCCTAAGCGAAATAAAAAAACACAACAGAACTCATCAATAGGAGAATTTAACTAATCAGAAAAAAAAAACCTCATTGAGCTCAAAGATGGGTCTTTTGAAAACACAGAGTAGAAGAAAAAAATAAAGAATCAAGATTGACTGGGAAATGCAAAATGGATAAAAAAGCAGATTCAAAGAAATAACTATAAATGTACAAAAAGAACAAAGACCATGAGTCAGAATGAACTCAGCCATGTATACTCAAAACATATTATATTGAATTTCTGCATGGATACAAATACAGAGCCCACAACTGCAAAAGAAAAGACAAAAGTGAAACCAAATAGGTCTTATGTCACCTGACTGAAAACTTCTCAACAGAAACTTCATAGGCCAGATGGAGGGCAGACTTCAGTCACACTCAAGAAAACAATTATGCCAAGCAAGAGTACTGTATGCAAAAAAGCTATCCTTCAGTAGCAGGGCAGAAATAAATAACTTCCCAAACAATAGCTCCATAAATTCACTCCTCCAGAACTGTGCTATAAGAAATGCTAAAGAGGTTTATTCAAACTGAAACACAAAGACAGTTAACAAATGAGAAGAAAATGTTAGCAGGAAGATAACTCATTGGTAAGTGTAAGTACACCAACAATCCCAAAATCTCTAAAACTATAAACATGATGTGTAAATGATGTGTATCTTTGCTATAAATACAAAGTAAAAAAAATTACTGAATTTACATGTTAAGAGACAGGCAATAGAAAATGGCCAAATGTGGAATAAAAATTCAAGATATGTGGAACAATGAAGAATACAGGTAAAGTTTTATAGGGATTCCTTGTCTTTTTCATGTTTTTCTCCCTATTTTTGTAAGCAGTGTTAAGTTACTATTTTTAAAATAGTCTCTTGGGCCCTGCATGATAGCCTGACAGCTGAAGTCCTTGCATTGCAAGTGCCGGGATCCCATCTGGGCCCAGGTTTGTGTCCCGGCAGCCCCACTTCCTGTCTAGCAACTTGCCTGTGGCCTGGGAAAGCAGTCGAGGATGACCCAAAGCCTTGGGACCCTGCACCCAAGTGGGAGACCTGGAGGAAGTTCCTGGTTCCCTGGCTCCAGATCAGCGCAGCACCGGCCGTTGTCGTCATTTGGGGAGTGAATCTTTGGACGGAAGATCTTACTTTCTGTCTTTCCTACTCTTTGTATATCTGACTTTGCAATAAAAATAAATAAATCTTTAACAACAACAACAACAAAGAAACACAAGTTAAAGCAAAAAGAATAATCAAAAATAATAAATCAGTGTTTAAAAGTTCGTCAAAGTTTCACATACTAGCTGCAAACAATGTGATTTAAATTTTTAAAAGCAGCATAATTTACACCAATGTAAATAATTAAGAAATACATATAGATTAGAAAAAATGCATAATCCATTTACGAACATCTACCATGTGTTCACAAAATAAAGCAACAGATACTTAACTATAGAACATAGCTGATGCTCATGGAATAGAGTATCAATGTCAATTCTCTCAAAACTTGCATTGAGATCCAATGACACTTCTATCAAAATACTACACAAAAGACAATCTAAAAGGCAAATGAAAAGAAATAGTAATATAGAAATACCCCAAAATGAAAAACAAATTTGGAATACTCAGAGATTGTGCATCCCGGCTATCTTAAAAGCAAAAGATGTACTGATCACAAGAAAACAAAAAAGTAGAAATTTATCAACATATTTGTGGTAGGTGGATTTATGACAAATATTCCACTGTTACTCAGTGGAGAGAGGGTAGATTTTCAACAAATGCTGCTGTAGTAGTTAGAGCCCATTAGGAAAACAATAAACTTGATGTATATTTTGCTTTGAACAATAACAAAAAAGTCAGATTTTAGAATTTGAAATTTCATGATAGAAACAGCACAGAAACACGGATGGTCTAGAGCCCAGAATTCCATCTGGGTCTCCAAAATGTGTGTTAGAATGATGCCTAAATGCTTGAAATATTATCTGGTGCCATCTCAGGTATAATGTCAGGGAACTGGATTAGAAGTGAAGCAGCCACGGGTACAGGTGGGGCCAGATTAGGCCACAACACCAGCGAGTTCACATTTGAGCTGGGACTATGGGCTGGCTGGGCCAGGCGAGGCTGCCGCACTCACCAGCATGAGCTGGAACTGGGGGTAAACTGGACTGAGCCAGGATTCAGCACCCACTGGTGGATGCAAAGGTAATGCAAGCTATGCCAGTCTCAGGCAGGTGGGTGCCAGTTCTGTGAGCCATGTGAACTGGGAGGTCCAGCCAGGCCTAGCTGAGTCCGTGGCCTGCCTGCATGGTGGGTGCCAGTCCCATGAGCCCTGGAGGCTTGGGATCCTTCAGGTCCTGTGTTGTCAGGCCCAGGTCCCTGGCCCTCCTGTGTGGTGACAGCCAGATCCATAAGCCCTGAGGGTGGCCGTCCAGTGGGGTTCTGGTCACCTGGCCTGGGTCCTTGGCCCACCTGCTCAGTGGGTGCTGGGTCGGTGAGCCCCAGGGTACAGGTGTCTGGTGGAACCTGGTTTCCCTGGTCTGGTGGGTCCTTGGGCCCACCTGCAAAAACCAGTCCTACTTAGTAGAAATGACGGAGCAATGGAGAGCTGGCACAGATCCACATGAAGGATATAGCAGCATATTGAGGCCTACAGATGATATCTAGTGCCATGACAGAAGAAGGAGAACAGAGCAAATCGGACAACTACCCAGCCAAATGGTGACAGCAAACATCTAGGCAAATGGAGACTCTAAGTTCTACTGTGTCAACTAACAGACATTGAAGGGGTTCCCTCATCCTTGGATCAGCAAGATTGATCCACCAGCAGGAGCTGGAATTGAAAGTGGGCTGGACCGAGTCAAGCTGCAACACCCACTGGCAGGTGTTGAGTTGAAGTGAGCCATGCCACTCTTGGTACGGTGGGTACCAGCTCAGTGAGCTCCAGAGGCAGGGCAGGGAAAGAGGTGTCGGCAGGGCTTGGGTCACTTGGCCTGCGTCCTTAGGCCCACCTGCACAATGGGTACCGGGTCCATGAGCACAGGTGTGGGGGTCACCTGGCCTGGGTCCTTGGGTCCAGCTGTGAGCACTGGTCCTCCTCAGCGGAACAGATGGAGCAGTGGACAATAGGCCATGATAAGCATCGAGGATATAGCAGCCCATCGGTGCCTGCAAAGGACATCTATTACCATAGCAGAAGAAGAACAGAACAAATTGGACAACTATCCCAGCCAAAAGATGACAGCAACAATCTGGATGAACAGAGACTGTAAGATCAACTGTGTCAGCCAATGGACATTGGAAGGGTTTCCTCATCCTTGGATCAGCAAGGTCGCCAGCATTTCAGAACTACTGAAACCACCTGGGCATAACCCTCAGAGCACGTGTACCATATTGGGACCCTGGGTTGATATTGGGTGGCCATATCTCATCCCTGGCTACTGGGATGGTTCAGAGACTTGGAATGGTTTCTGCCTTATCTCCTCCCTTTCCCCAGAAATAGGAATAATAACTGAAAATTTGGAAACTGATCATACCCACTTTTCCCTAACACTTGATCACTCCCATCCTGATCACCTTTCACAAAAAAATAAAAAGTATACATGTATCTATGTATAAATACACAAATTTATAAATGCATAAAATATTTTAAATATAAAACAATTTTTAAAAATGAAGTTGGATTTCTTCTAAGATAGAATACTTGATTTTCATGAAAAGTGTCTTATGCAATGATCAAAATGCTTGAGATTTTTGGACTACTTATCACTGTGCCTGGGTTTTAGTTCTGGGTCTCCTATAGATTCCAGTTTGCCTACTAGAAGGCGCAGGTGGTGGCTCAGGTAGTTGTGTTCTGCCACCCTCCTACATTGAGCTTCTGGCTGCTGATTTTTGCCTGGCCCAGTCCTGGCTGTTGAAACACATTTGAGGAGTTAGAGGGACCTCTCTCTATCTCTCCCTCTCTCTGTCTGTCTCCCTCTCTCCCCCTCTCCATATCTTTCAAATAAACACAAAACTTTCAGAAAAACATTAAAAATACAGTTCTCTTTTAGAAATTATCTGAATTGGGGAGCCAGTGCAATGGCTTAACAGGCTAAATCCTCTGAATTAACAACACTGGCATTTCATATTGGCCCCAGTCCTAGTCTGAGATGCTGCACTGCTGATCCAGCTCCCTGCCTATGGACTGGGAAAGCAATGGCCTGAGAGCTTGGGTCTCTTCACTCTCGTGAGGGATTCACAAGAGGCTCCTTGCTCTGGCGTGCAGCCATTTGGGCAGTGAGCCAGCAGAGAGGAGATGCTCTGGCTCTCCTCTTTAAAAATCTTTCAAATAATAAATTCAAATCTTTGTAAAAATTGTGTTTTGAAAGGAGCCGATCAATATATGAAAAGGTGGTCAGACTGCAGAGCATATTTAGAAATCACACATCACAGGACTTACATTTAAACAAATAAAAAAACTGCATTTAATAATAAAATCAGCAATTTCTGAACAAATGAAAATGGGTTTGGACAAATAATTCACTAAAGATACAATTAAGCAGTACATGGATCACTGGAAATCTTGACCTTGTCATTTGGGACTATGATTCTTTTCATGCCTTCTGAAATGGAAGGGTTTTTTTGATAACAAGATAGCAATTCTACTCTTACGTGTTTATAAAGAGAAATGAGAATACATATTGATACAATAACCTGTGCCTGAACATCCATATCAGCTTTTTAAATAATTAGCAACAACTTAAAATTATCCAATGCATCTTAACAGGGCAATTAAAATATTGCCCAGTAATACATAGGAACAAATTATCATTTAACACAATATGCATGGAACTTCATGTTACTGTTGAAAGTAGAGAAACCCGAACTCAACAGGCTACCTACAATATGATTTCATGTGTATATTTTTTGAAAAGCTAGTGTTATGGAAATAACAAAATTTATAGTTGTTGTAACTGAAATTGAAAAGACAAATATGAAATGATAAGAGGTATTTCTTTGGTTGAAAGCATCATCAATTTTCTTAACATAGAGGTTGTTTTATATTGCATACAGTTGTTAAAACCTATAGACCCAGGGCCCAGCATGGTAGCCTAGTGGTTAAAATTCTCGCCTTGCATGCCAGGGATCCCATATGGGTGCTGGTTCCTGTCCCCGCAGCCCTGCTTCACATCCAGCTCCCAGTTTGTGGCCTGGGAAAGCAGTCAAGAATGGCCCAAAGCCTTGGGACCTTGCACCTGCATGGGAGATCTAGAAGAAGCTTTTGACTTCAGATCAGTTCAGCTCTGGCCATTGCAGCTACTTGGGGAGTGAACCAGTGGATGGAAGATCTTCTTTTCTGTCTCTCATTCTTTCTATAAATCTGACTTTTCAATAAAAATAAATAAATATTTTCTTGAAAAACTTTGTAGACCCAGAGGCTGGTATTTTGACATAGTGGGTGAAGCAGCTGACTGTAGTGCCAGGATTCATTTGGGGGCTAATTCCTGTCCTGGTTGCTCTACCTCGGATACAGCTTCCTGTTCATATCATCTGGGATAATCAGCAAATGATGGCCCAGCCATGGGAGAGACCTGAATAAAGTTGGTGGCTCTTGGTTTAGACTTGTCGCAGCCCAGTCTTTCTGGTTACCAAGTGGGTGAACCAATGGATGGAAGATCAACCAATCTCTCTCTACATTTCTGATTCCAAATTGATGAATGGATCTTTTTTAAGCACATGTCTGTTTTCTAACAGGAGTGAATCTCTTTTAGTGAAGTTATGCATTAACATGTTTCATAATAATAAAATGATCTATATGTCATCTCTGATGCATAAGAAATACATGGATTTTTAATGAAACCTCTGTTAAGACAAAGAGAATTTTTTGTTTAAGTTATCTTATTCTGTCTGTTGAATACATATTTGATTTTAGAAATGAATGGTATTCTGTATATTGTAATATTAGTGCAATCTCTAACAACCCGTATCCAATGCAATAAGATAACGCGATATAATCTATAAACCAACAATTAATGTCAGAATACTTAAGATCTACATCGAAAAACTGTAAAACCTACTATACCCTCAATACACTATGTTAATCCGTATGGGGGGGGGGGAGTGCAGGGAAATCTTTCAGGACCATAAAAAGAGTGAGGAAAAAGTACAATATAGCCTATCAAGATCAAATCTGGTAATTCATAGACAACAGACTCAAAGCGGCACTAAACAACAATAAAACTACTATACAAATGCATGAGGGGGGAATCTGGTGCGATCCTGACAACCTCTTAACAGGAGGTCATGTGCGTGGAGCGGGGGGGCACTCCAGAGTGGAGCAGGTGGTAAGGAGGAAGCTTGGATCCCAACCATGAAGACTCCCAGACCTTCACCACAAACTATTTATACGAGCAACGAGGACTATATCCCAACTGCCAAGGAGGCCACAGGGAATTGGATGCCCTCGGAGGCCGAGTACTCTGAGGTCACCCACCCCAACCGGAGCTTCCGCACGGGATGGAAGAAGTCCAAACACTACCACGCAGAAACCAACGTCATCGGAAAGACAACCAGAAGCCCTGAGCGGTCTGCAGAAACAGAAGAACAATAAATTTACTTCGGGACCAGGGAGGAGAGCTTTCTCTGGTCCGAGCCTGGCTCCACCTCTGGACCCCCGCCCTCCCTCGCAATGACCATCGGGATCGCTTTGAAAACCCCTCATAGCAAACAATCATACAAACTAAAAAAAAAAAAAAAAACCTAAAATAAATAGACAAACAACAGAAAGTAGAGCTTGGAATCTGACAGGAAAGAGCTGGCATGGATTGGCTCATGTCTCGCTGGGTGGGACACAAAGATTAGTTACTCCTCACTGTGGTGTTGAGGGTTTTCCTGCACACCCCACCAAAAAAAATTTTCTGCACCTTAACTGTCGACAAATATCTTGTTAGAGTTACAAGCCAGTCTAGATTATCCTAAAATCTGCCAAGATCAGCAAAATTATACTTCAACACAACAAATGGCTAAATACTAAAATGAAATAGACACGAAACAGCTGAATGGTACCTTATAGCCATTTTAAGGTATATAGCAGCCGGTCCTGTATATAAACTAAAATTGAGATGTCAATGAGCTAATCATAGGTTGTGGTTAGCACTTGTTTTCTTTCTTTTTTTTTTTTTTTTAACATACTGGTTACTCAAAACCATGTCAATTCCATAACATCGCAAATTGCTGTTGATGTTATATTGGGACTCTTAATTGACTGTGATGATATTCTGCCAGCTCAAACTTCAGACCAGAAAAGGTCTCCCCAAGAAACTGTTCAACCCATCTGGACAATAATTAGCTGGACTCTATGCTTGGTATACGTTTGCAAGGAAAGAACCTTGATTGAATTTGAACTGTAATACTGCATCAAGGTGGAGGAATCCACCAGGGGGGAGGGGAGGTGGAGGGATGGGGGGATTCCCAGAGCCTAGGAAACTGTCACATAATGCAAAATAATTAATAAAATAAATAAATAAATAAATCATATAACATTAAAAAAAAAGAAATGAATGGTATTGAAGGAAGAATATGTAACGGAAACACGTTACATATTTGTTGCTGATGACTCCTTGGATAAGGCCCAGAAAGCAAGACAACCAACAGAAGCAAAACCAGATAAAAGGTGATTATATTAAAGCCAGAAGTGTCTGCATATCATAGGGGATGAACACTAGAATGAAGAGGCATCCAACAGAGAGAAGGGAAGACAGAGGACTAGAGCAGAGGTGAGGGGAGCAGAGGTGAGGGAAGCAGAGGTGAGGGAAGCAGAGGTGAGGGAAGCAAAGGTGAGGGGAGCAGAGAGGGGAAGGGTGAAGGCCTGGTGTGTTCCAGTTTCAGCACAAGTATAGTGTTTCACCAAAAGTTTTGATCATGGTTTTGGCTGTGTTCTCCTGAAATATGGTCTTTTGGCTTTGAGTTTGTTGAAGTTTTTATTTACTGGAGTATCAAGTCTGTGATTATAATGTAAATGGAAAGTATTTTATCCCAAAAAATAAAAAGTGAAGAGCAATTTGACATTTTAATAAATCTAAGGTACCTACTCTCCCTCACCCCCACATTTAACATCTCAGAAATCAGGAAGACTCTAACGCAAATGGAATCTCAATTTAATTGCTCACAACATATCAAAGTAGGCATTGATCTTACTTTGCATTTCAGAATGATTGTAATACAGTAATTTGTACTTTGCAAAACAAGTTATGGTCAAGAGAAATATGTGTTGGCCAAAGGACAGAGAACTAAAAATGCTGATGACCACACCCTGCTGCCCATCTTCCCTTGAGACACTGCTGATTACCTAGTGGCAACTACTAAATGGAAAGAGCATAATCAATATAGGCATGGGACTTCCATTTTGTCATCAATGTATTTAAAGGAAGATTACAGGGAAGGACTAAGTTAGAAATGCAAATTACCTTCTAAGTAAGTGCTCGGATCAGGGCTGTCAATTGAAGTTTCTTCAAGGATGCATGTGTACATTTTGTGTGCTCAATCTGGCAGTACCTCAAGTGACAAGTGATGAGAAAGCACTTGAAATGTGGCTAGTGCAACTGAAGAAGTAAGCACATCGTTTTATTTGATGCTACTTCAAATGTCAAAGGCCACACAAAACTGGAGGGCATATATTGGACAGCAGCACTTATAGTTCTCTGCCTTCCAAATAGACAAATATTAACAAAAATTAAGTTCAAAGCCTTAACTCAGATCCTTACTGAAATTATCCAGAGGATGAAATTTTCCCCACCAGTGAAGGCAAAAAAGTGTAATCTGCAGCATATTCCAATTATTTCAAAACCTAAGGGGTAACAATTTAATTCCCAGGAAACACTTACAGGTTACGATAAGAGGATGTTACAACTTACTTAATGTCTTATGTGACTCCTTCCTGGTCACTGATATAATTCTAAGTTAGCTATTTAGAGCTGGGACAGAGGCACAAATCCTGTGTCAAATCTGGGACACCAACAGACTAGATTTGCATTCTTCACCAAAATTAATTGTCACCTGGATGCCATGACTTGTTGTTTCTGTACAATAAACATCCAATTCTCCAGATATATACCCTTATTGATCATCTTCATATTTTTACACTATCCCCCATAATATTACTAATTGTATACATAAGCATGAAATTGGAATCTCCATGTGGTTAGTTGCAACTATCAAACTGATGGGTACATCAGAGAAATGTTTTAAACTTTTAATTACGTTTTGAAACACATTAATATAATTTATAAGGTAGTGTTACATCTACAACTACATGCAAGTCCAATGACAGCTTAGAAAGCAACACAGATTTTGTGCTCAGAAACATCATTCCATTTTACAAACACAAACCATGTGTCTCTCTCCCTAGATTTCAAAGATAATTTGCATTTGAGGATCTTTGATGTTATTTCCATTCTGTTAAAGAATTAAATTTGCCTTCAGATAAATTTATATATAGAAATTGTGTTTCTTGACAGACAAGTCAAGAATAATAGAAATAAAATTGCTGGTTTCCATTTGATCTTCCTACATATTGTAGGAAACATATTTAAGAACAGACAGGCTAATTCATAAAACCATAACTATAAATATTCCTTGTGCATAAATTTGTAAAATACAGGAAAGTGAAAGGTAATTTTAAGCTACCATATTTCCCTCTATTATTTCAGATTTTATCTTCTGAAGATAAATCTAGATAAAAGGAAATCTAGATACCAAAATTCAACCTGTTTATATAAACTAGTTTACATATATCAGTTTCTTATCCTTTATTTTAGTAATGGGCCAAGGAGAGCTGTGACAACCTTCTTATGATGAAAATAAATAAGTGTTACAACATTCAACATAAAAAGCATGTCTTCAAATGTGTTGACTATGAAATTCACAGTCCTACCAACAATATGAAGAGTCCCTTTTATAATAACTTCTTGCCAATGATTATTTTTTGCTCTTTCTGGTAATAAACATCCTGTAAGGCATGAATTATTCTCATTGCAGTTTTCATAAATATTGCTTTGATAATTTGAATTTGAACTCCATTTCCAATGCTTGCCTTTGGTATGACTTCTTATGAGAAAGGTTAAGTGGTACTGCTGCTATGGAGAATATATGGAGAATGCTCAAAAATCCATAATAGAACTACTCAATGATATACAATTTCAGTGTAGAATGTATAACTAAAGGAAATAAAAGCAAGACTCTGAAGAGAAATATACACTTCTATATTCACTTCAGCATTTTCCCCACAACCAAGATAAGGAAGCAATAAAAAGACTATAGATAAGTGAATAAAATACCTAGAATCTTACTCAAATTTTAAAAAGGCAACAAATTGTGTCATTTGTAGCAGCAGGATAAAACTGAAGGACAAATACTAAGTGAAGTAGGCCAAATATAGAAATATAAAACATTGCATAATGTGCTTTATGTGGAATCTAAAGCAATCAAACTCATGGAAAGTAAAATAGTGCCTGTTAAATGGGTATGGGCTGGGAAAAACAGGAAGGCATTGGTCAAATGGGATAATGTTTCAGTTAGAATAAGATGGACAATGTCTACATAGCTGCTATACATCATTGCAACCACTGTTAAAAATACTGTATCATACTTCAAATTTGCTAAGAGGATAAATCGTAACCATTCTCACAACCAATATATTATACAAAGTGATCATTTCATTATATACATGTGTATCACATTTAAATTGAATGTATTAATACATGCAATTGCTAATTGTCATGTGTGTCTCAACAAAGCTGGAAGAAACAGAAATCCTACAGACAGGAATCCTACAGATTTGTTGGATGAACTCAAAGTCCTGAAGTGGAGACTAAGCCTCTAGGAATGTTGAATTAAACCACTTTGTATAACCAGTTTATGGAAAAATCATTGTTGCCACTGAGAGCCTTTATAGAAAAGGCCACTTCTTTCACTCCACAAAAGTCTCTCCTATTCTAGCAAACCAGCATATGACACCTTGCCAGGGAAAGGCAAGCTACATTTATGAACGGCAAACCAGCATATGACACCTTGCCAGGGAAAGGCAAACTACATTTATGAACGGCAAACCAGCATATGACACCTTGCCAGGGAAAGGCAAGCTACATTTATGAACGGCAAACCAGCATATGACACCTTGCCAGGGAAAGGCAAGCTACATTTATGAACGGCAAACCAGCATATGACACCTTGCCAGGGAAAGGCAAACTACATTTATGAACATGCAGGAAGGAAAATTTAGAGGCACAAAGATCAGCTTCGACGAGCTGACAAACTTCAGACTAACAGTCTGTCGACTGAAGTATCATGTCTGCCTGAAACTTGGCTTGCTTTCTGGGTTGAAAACATGAAAATAGAAAAACTATAGAAAAACTATAGAAAGTCTCATGAAATCATGATGAAAGCCCATTTGATGTTTCACAGTACAAATGTAGACGGTAAAGTAACCCCTTATGCAACAAAAATCAAGACAATGGAAAATGAATCACTATTTACACATGTTTCTCATTGTGACTATTCTTGATTTTCATATACCAAAAATGTTTTAAGTGATGTTCCAGCACTCATATTAGTTCAATAATTAATAATCAACTACAGCTCAAAATGTGGTGAAAACAGCATTTTCTTATTTATAAGGTCTATTTCATTACTTTACAATACAGTTAAGATTGATTTAAAAATCAAAATGGAATATGTATTTATGTAATTCAGTTATAACAAAAATTAGAAAATGATATACAGCCAGAAATATGGACTAATGGAAATTAAGTAGGATTTGAAGAGTTCTTTTGTAAGGATGAAGAATGTAAGTAATAAATAAAATCTTTAAATTGCAATGTTCTATTGGCGTAAAAGAATCCTCAATTTCCTGAGACATGTATATAATAAAATCTGACTCAGCAAAAAAATCGCATAAAATTTTATCCTATACCTCTGACCTTTTCTGCCAGATATTTTATTTGCATTATATTTAATTTCATAGTCTCAGAAATTTGCCAACTGGGGCATTTTTTAAGTATTTACTTTCAGGGTTGCAAACACTGGGAAAGTAAAAGAGTGCTTTCCACTGCTTCCCAGGCACATCAGCACAGAGCTTGATTGGACATGAGCGGCTGAGAGAGAAACAAGCACCCTTAAGGGATGCTGGCAACAGCCTAACCTGTGACAATATTGTTCCCTGAACCCAAATTTTTAAGATTTATTTATTTTTATTGCAAATTCAGATACACAGAGAGGAGAGACAGAGAGCAAGATCTTCCATCCATTGGTTCACTTCCCAAGCGGCTGCAATTACTGGAGCTCAGCCAATCTGAAGCCAGGAGCCTGAAGTCTCTTCCAGGTTTCTCACATGGGTGCAGGGTGCCAAGGCTTTGGGTCGTGCTCGTCTGCTTTCCCAGGCCACAAGCAGGGAGCTGGATGGGAAGTGGGACCACTGGGAGTAGAACCAGTGGCCAATGGGATCCTGGTGCGTGAGAACTTCAGTCACAAGGCTCCTTGAACCCAAAGTTTTACAAAACAAGAAATAAGATGATATGATGTTATGTATAACATGTTATGTTTTGAATGTTATATGTTGTGTATAAACTAAATTGAAGTATAGGTGAGGTGGTCACAGAAGGTGGCTGGGAACTCGCATTTACTTTTAACATATTGGTTACTCATTACTATGTCAATTAATTCCATAATGATGTAAATTTTTGCTGATGGTATGTTGGAGCTTTCAATTGACTGGGATGATACTCTGCTGGCTCTGTCTTCAGACCAGAGAGGGTATACCTAAGAAGCCGTTGAACTTGACTGGACAATAAGATGCTGGACTCTGTTTGGTATACGCTTGCAATGGGGGAATCTCAACTGAACTTGAGCTGTGGTTATGCAACAAGGTGGAGGAATCCACCATGGTGGGAGGGTTTGGGGAGGGGTGGGGAGAACCCAAGTATCTATGTAACTGTGTCACATAATACAATGTAATTAATGAATTAAAAATAATAAATAATTTTTTAAAAAAAGAATAAACAATAAAACATATCATGCTATTTTTCTGCAATATTTCCTTGTCTTACTTCCTTGCGTTTATCAATCACTTTCACTGAAAATGATGTTCCCTTGTAGGAAAGCTGCAGCAACTCACAATGTCATTTTCTTGTTTTAGCTGATGCATCATTAAGAAGAAGGTAGAAAGTATTGGTGAAATTTATGCATATTAAAAATAAAATGAAACAGCTGGACTAATCTGGTATAGCACTTAAAATTTTCTAGTAAGAAAGATAATGCTACTACAAACTTAGAAATATGAATCATAATTTTGGCAACTCTGCAAATAAGAAATTAGAAATATTAATTAAATTTTAATTTTTCTATATTTAGATCGACTGCAAATGAAAAGTAACAATGAAATAAACAGCCATGACACATTGAGGGAAAAGATGAAGAAATAAAACAGGTTCCTATTTTAGTGTCTTCAGTAGCATTTTCTTCATTTTTTTTAATGAGAGGAATCTTCTATTCATTTTGCACTGAGTTCTTCAATCATTCAGCTCGTCTACTACCCTGAGAGACTTCACATTTTTACATTCCTCATACTTTGGAAGCATTTACTTAATTACATTCCATTACAAACCATAATATCATCCTCAGTTTCAAAATAATTGCAAAAACAACAAAGAAAATTGAGTTTTGGAATGACAATGCTATCTACTGAAACAGTTCCTACCACTCCAATTGTTTTCTCTTAAGTGATGATGAGCTGCAAGGTTAAAGCATATGCCTCCAATTTCTCAAACCTATAAAATCAGACAGGTGAAGACATGAAAACAGCATTTGGGCTGCAGAGGCCAAGAACAAATCTGGCGCTTGCACTCTGTCATTTGTCTATTGGACATATGTTCATACGCTTAGGTTTTCTGGGACTCGTTTTCTCACTGTGTAAAGCAAAGGATTTTTAACTAAGTGGTCCCTTAGTAGTTGCCAAGCAAAAAATTCAAAACATTACATAGAAAATGCTCAGCATGCTAAGTGTTACACTACAGTCACTCAACAAACTAAATGTTTTATAAAACTCTCATGAAGTAATTTTTAAGCTAGTCCCTATGACATGGATTTAAATCCTGAATTGCCATACTGATTAATTTATAGCTTATTTAGGAATGTAAAGTGATAGAAATAGAAAGTTGAAAATTAAACCTGAAAGACAAATTCTTGGTTTTAGCAATTAAGAAGTCAAAACAAAAGTATTTACATGAGGGCAAACTGTTGAAGGATCTTTTCCTCTCCTGCAATAGTTATTGGCCCATGCCTGTTACAGACCCATCATTCTGAAACATTTTATCCTGTGTTTTTCTTATGTTGATGCAGTTGACCTTTGCAGGAGCTGTACAAGCTATTCCATGGAACTAATATTTGAAGAATCCTATAGTCTATGATGCCACAAAATAAAGTGGCACAAGTAATGGCTGCTTTGTGTGTGTGTGTGTGTGTGTGTGTGTGAGAGAGAGAGAGAGAGAGAGAGAGAGAGAGAGAGAGAGAGAAAGAGAGAGAGAGAGAGAGAGAGAGGGAGAGAAAATGTTAGCGTTATAAAGGAATAGTGAAAGTCAAAAGCTATTTCTATTTTTATAAGCTAATGGAAACCTAGTTTCCTCAGTTATGTTTAAGTTCCTATAAATTTAGCAGATTTCCACTCCAGTTGACTGACAAGGTCATAGCTTCGCAAACATCGCATTTATTTGATTCAATCAGCATCAATTACTCCCTGGCGACTGATAGCAACCAGTGTTTCCCATTGGTCATAATTTATGGCTGATATTAACACTTTGGAGAGTGAAATATAGCAAGCCATAAAAAATGTTTGCTGCCAAACAAAAATAAATAGATTAATAGAGAGGGATTTGAAGACATCTAATTCATTCTCAAATAAAATGGATTGTCAAGTCAAGCTAAACAAATTGCAGAAAGAGACGGGGGCAGAGAAAGGACGTGAGAAGGGGTCAAACCTACAGGCATGATTCAGCACTAACAAATACAGATGTGATGGGAAGAAACTACTCTGACGTGCTTATCAATTACTAATTAGTTCTGGTAACTTAATCAACTGTAGTTTTTCTTGTCAAGCTGCATTTGATAAACTTTAAGAGATGATTCATCTGACTCTGAATACATACTTTCAAATAAGCACATAAATACAAAGGGTGCTTTCCAAAAAAATATTTTTTACAGTTCTTCGATTTACTAGTCACATAAAAAGTTGCAAAAAGTCACCATGGTCAGGTAGAATGTAATATGACAATTAGTTTTATTGTGTTGTGATAATGCATTTCAGATGTCACATAAATGCCTTAGACATTGTTTTATTTGGTCTTAAATACTGAAAGAGGACAACATGCACTTAGGCTCTCCTGGCAGTTGTGGAGTAGTGTCCTCAGTAGACATGTGGGGTACAGCTTTACCTTTGGGAAAGCTATTTAGCAAAAGCTATTTACCAAGTCTTCTAGATAATTTGGGAATGTCACTTGTTTTCTGCTAGCCATTAACATAGAAAGTACAAGCCAACACCAATGCCAAGTGAAAACTAATAGGGCAGGCATGTGGTACAGTGAGCTAAGCCTCCTGTTGACACTCACACATACAGTATTTTAGTAATAGCTCTAATCAATGCCGCTCCACTTCTGATTCAGGTACCAACTATTGCACATCCATGGAGGCAAATGATGATGGGCCAAGTTCTTGGGGCTCTGCCATCCTGGAAGAAGATCTGGATTGAGTTTCATTCTCCTGGCTTTTACCTGGTCCCAGCCCCGGTTGTTTTAGACATACTGAGAATAAATCACCAGCTAAAAGCTCACTGTTTTTTAATCCCCTTTTTCCTTCTATCACCACTCTGTATTTCAAGTAGATGAAAACAAGTATTTCAAAAAATCAAAATTAACCAATACTTTTTTTTTTTTAATTTTCAAAGCCTAGTTTAGCATTTTTTGTGTACTGAGATTATTCAAAAACAATGAAACAAGAACTCATAAAGAAAACATCAATGGCCAGCATATGAAATACTTTGCTGGTTGAAGCCTTTAGAGAAATCTGGATGGTGACTGAGAACTGAAAGAACATAAAAGCATAAGGCAGAACAAGTTGATGCAGGATTGGGGAGAGACGCACAAGTGATGAGATTGAAGGGAAAGCTATCATTAAAAGCAAAGATAAGTTTACATGTATCCAAGAAGGAACCAGGAAGAATAATCATATTTTCTTCATTTTAAGATTAAATGTACCTTTGATTGTTCCAGATTCACAACAAATACTGAACCTGAGACATGATATTCTATAGGGGTAATGTATAATTTGCTTTCACCACTGTTACCAAAATCTATGAATTGGATTCTTACAAGATATTCTAAGAAAATTTTTGTTGCCATTATTCATTTATACTTATCGTAGGTTTATAAATTCAATTTTTAAATTTTTAATTCTCAATATTTTTATCTGTTTGAAAGGGATGGAGAGAGCGATAGAGACAAAGAAGGGAGGCAGGGAGGGAGAGCGCGAGGGAGAGATGGAGAGGAGAGGGAGGAAGAGAGAGAGAGGGAGGAAGGGAGAGAGAGAGGGAGGAAGAGAGAGGGAGGAAGAGAATCAATGTTTCATTTGTTGCTTCATCTTCACTCTCCAAATTCCAACAGCAGCCAGTGTTGGGTCACACCAAAGTTGTGATCTGGGAACTTCACCTGAGTCTCGCACATGAATGCTCTCAGCTCAAGCACTTGAGACGTCATAATTGCCTCCCAGGATACAACTGTAAGAATTCAGATTAAAAGCTGAGGAGAGAGAACTTAGATTGTCATTCCAGTATGAAATGTGGGCATCCCAGGCAGTGACTTAACCTGTTCAATCACAGTATATGGCCTATGAGTTTAAAAAAAGGGGGGCATTGTTAATATATAAATGCATGACTAGCTTTTTAGTATTTAATGCTAATGGGTGTGAAAGACTAGAATTTCCTAAATTTGACAAACCTAAAATTTAAGATAAACATACCATGTATATCATGGAATAATGGTCCTGATCAATCACCTAAATTTTTAAAGTGAACAATTTATCAGAAAAGGTATTTTTGGAATACCAAAATAAAAACTTGATGATGAATAAAGCCCTAGAAACGATTCAATGTTCTCTCTCATCTCCACAGATTTCTCTCTCTCCATTTTAATGAGGACTTACAAAAGGAAGAAATTAAGGATGCTAAAACTGTTTGGAAATACATTTAAATTTTAGCGGCACTCTAAAGCTGGTTCCAACACTCAGCTTTTTTATTCCCTTGTACTTCAGACAAGCATGTACCAAAATGTGTACTTTGAGAAATTTATATATTTGAGCAACGTAGAGGCAGAGAAGAGTACAAAAACAGAGTGGCAATCAACAGAGACAATGGTTGCGTTTTCATTTGGTATTTCACTCCTGAAATTTCAACAGCAGCCAAAACTGGGCCAAGTTGAAGCCATATCTTCCAGTGGCTAGCAGCACCTAACCGCCTGATGACATCCCAAGGATTCCTTCTGGCAACTGGGGTCTGTATGTAGAGTCAGGTATATTGGATTGGAGTATCTGCAACAGCGTTTCTAATACTGCAGTTACATGCCCAGACCCATTCTGATTTTTTAATTTGTGCTCAAGGAGAGGTAATTTAAAGCATGAACAATGTTTTGCAATGTATTGCTGTTTTATTGACCTTGAGGGGTTTGTTTTAGGCTTTCTTGAGGTTAAATTGGTATGCAAAGATTTGTTAACATTTAGGGAATATATGTCGTTGGTTCATGTATAATCGCGTATCACCACCACAATAATGGTACTACAAACATTCATAGCCTCCTAAAATTTCCTTGCCTGTATAGGTGAGTATATTACAGTGCACTAGGTAAGAACATTTAATGTGAGATCTTTTTGCATGTTTTATAATACATAATATCATTTCCTTAACTGCTAGCAGGGCATTATATAGTAGATGCCTACAAAATATCTACTTGCACAACAGAGAATTTATATTCACTGAAAAAAAAAAGGTACCCATTTTCCCTTTCTTCAGGCCACTGGCAACCACTATTCTATTTTCTTCTTCTGCAAATTTACCATCTTCTAGAGTATGTAACACTCAATCATTAAAACCTCCTGTTTTAGGAGGCTTGAATCCCAACCCTGGAGACTCCCGGATCCTCACCAAGGACTATCAGTACAGACGCCAAGGACTACATACCAACTACCAAAGAGACCACAGGGAATTCGAGTGCCTTTGGAGGCCAAGAACTCTGAGGTCACCCACCCCCTTTTGGATCTACCACACAGGATGGAAGAAGCCCAAATCCTTCCTCGCAGGATCCAAGGTCATCAGAACAACAGCCAGAAACCCTGAGCGGGCCACAGAAACAAAACAGTAAACTTCCTTCAGGACTAGGGAGAGGAGCTTTCTCTGGTCCTTACTTAGTTCCAACTTTGGGTCCCAACCCTCTCTTGCAATGACCATCAGGGTCGCTCTGGAGCACCCTCCTCCCTGAAACACACACACACACACACACACACACACACACACACACACACACATTAGGATAGATAGGCAGAGAGCAACAAGGAAAGCTTAGAACCAGACAGGAAATGGTCAGCATGGACTCACACATACCTTACTAGGTAGGACACAAAGATTGATTACTCCTCATAAAGGTATTGAAGATTTTTCTGCACACCCCTCCTAAGACTGTTCTGCACCTCAATTGTTGACATATGCCTTGTTAGAGTTGTAACCCAGTTTAGACTATACTAAAATCTGCCAGGTTCAGCAAAATTATGCTTCAAGACTATAAACTGCTAAATACTAAGATGAAAACAGACACGAGATAGCTGAATAGTACGCGATAGCCCTTTAAGATGTATAGCAGCTGGTTCTGTGTACACACAAAAACTGAAGAGTCAATGTAGTCGTCACAGGATGTGGTTAAGAACTGGCACTGTTATAATGTATTGATTACTCAATACCATGTCAGTTAATTCCATAATGTTGTAAATTATCATTGATGTTATGTCGGGGCTTTAAATTGATCAGGATGATATTCTGCCAGCTCTGCCTTTAGACCAGAGATGGCCTCCCCCCAAAACCGTTGAATTTATCTGGATAATGAGATGCTGGATCTATGCTTGGTATATGCTTGCAATGAAAGAATCTTGACTGAATTTGAACTGTAATACTGCAACAAAGTGGAGGAATCCACCAAGGGGGGAGGGTATGGGGAGGGGTAGGGGGGTTCCCAGAGCCTATGAAACTGTCACATAATGCAATATAATTTATAAAACATATATTAAAAAATAAATGAAACTATATTAACTAAAATTCAAAACCCAAAATACAAAAACAGAAAAATAAAATCTCCTGTTTTAGTCCGTTTTCCCTGTCTTCCACTAGGAAATTTTTTATCTAATTCAATAGCTAATTCTTCATTCAATGAAGTAATTCTGCAAAGATTAAAATCAGCTCAGTGGGAAGGTGTTTAGCAATTTTGTTGCTAACAAGTTGCCCAGTTATTAACTTTCCTTTGTTATTGATTATCCAGGAGTGGAGAATGTCCAGTCAGTAGCCCATTTAAAACCCCCAAAATGTGTCTTGGTACTGCCAAGGCAACTATAATTGGGACTTGAAATTCAGTAAGTCTATACCAGGCTAATTGAGATGATAATTTTATGTGGCTCTAAATACCCAAATGGCCTTTGGCAGAAAACAAATTCCTCACTCCTGAGTAAGAATTATGAATTAGAGAGAGATTTATGCAAGGAGGAAGAGGACAATAATCCATAAGATTTGACAATACAGCTTCTTAAAACAGTCAATTAGTAGATAAGGCTATTAGGTAGGAAGTGGGGGAAGGGACAGACTTGTTGCAAATACAGTTGATGAACACTCAAAGACTACAAACAGTAAGGGTACTGAGTTCTTTTCTTTTTATTCCAAACCTGACTCCAAGAATATTAAAAGCAATACTGCTTATTTGGTCAAATACCCAACATCAAAGATAGCTAAAAAAAAAAAAAAACTACATATTTGAGAAACTGTGAAATTACCTGCAAGCAACATCCACTTCATTACAATACTGATACTGACCACTAAAGTTTGGCTCCCTGCTGTGTCCAATAAAATACACTTAAATAAAAATCAAAGTCATGGGAAGAGACCATACAAATTTCTTTACAAGTCTCTACTAGGTAGTAAAATAATTTACAAAAAATAAAAATTCTAACAAGCCAAAAGAAACGGGAATAAACAGATGCTTTAAAAAAAAAGATTTTTATTTATTTTTACTGGAAAGTCAGATTTACAGAGAGGAGAGAGAAAAAGATTTCCCATCCTTTGGTTCACTCACCAAGTGGTCACAATGGTCGGAAATGAGCTGATCCAAAGCCATGAGCATCTGCTGCGTTGCCCAATTGGGCCGTCCTTGACTGCTTTCTCACACCACAGCTGGAAGTGTAGTGAGGCAGCTGGGACAAGAGAGGGCACCCATATGTGATCTGGATGCATGCAAGGCGAGGACTTTAGCTACTAGGCTACCGTGACGGGTCCAGATGATTTTTATTCTCTATCTTTGTTTTAATCTGTAAAAGTAAGGCTGAATTTCTCAAAGAACTCCACACTAGAGGTCAAAGTTGTGGGAACTGATGGCATAAGACACTCTCTCTATCCTGTGTAATTACTCTGACTAGTCTACCAGGTACTTCATCTTGCATCTACTAACATTTATTGCACTTCCTTTACACTCTGCTGTCTTAATAGTGACAAAGAGGTTACATATTGGAAGTGAAAGATATTGATTGGGCTATAAACAATAAAAGACCATACTCCCTATTTCTAATGGGCAATCATACAAGAGATTCATTAAGAAATTATGTAGGAAGAAGTATGCTGTGTTTCCTCATGGCAAAATTACTTGCAGTTACTGCTAGGATATTTTTGTAGCGAATGCAAGACTGAGAAGCAGCCTACATAATAATTTGCAGACTGTTCTGTGTGCTTTGCCAATGGTTCAGTTTGGTGGGGTTTTGGATCCATTTACAGCAATTTTTCAAATATTACCAAAGTCAGTTGTACTTACTTTTATTCAATTGGTTTATCTATGAACTTACCAAAAGTTGATGATTTTTAATAAACAGTTTCTCTCATATTTTTCAGATTGGAAAAGACAATTTCCTTTGAGTTCCCAGTTTTGCTATAGGATTTGTGTCTTGATTTGTTTACCTTTTGAATTTTTATCACATTGTTGTGTTTTCTTGTGTTCATGAAAAATTACAAATTCCTAAAGACAAACCTATCACTCTAAAATATGAGGAAAAGCGAGACAGTGCAAGTCATTTCTAGTCCAAATATTCAACACCAACTTGTACAGACTGATGTGGAAATAATTAGCATATGTTAGAAAGTAGAGATTATATGAGCTTTAACTGTTTTATCATTAATACCATTCCCAGAAAAATCTAACTTGATAATTTTCTGAATTGATTATTCAGAATAAATTAAAAGTGTTCTTATGAACAAGGTAGGCTTTTGCTACATCTTCTAATTTCTCTTAGTTATAGTATTTACAGCCATAACTTATGAATATGTTTAAGGAATAACAAAACATATGCCTAAAGTCATCCTTCTGTCATACACCAGTCATCTGGTGGCGTAGCAGGCTCATCCCCTACCACATGGCCCTGGCATCCCATAAGGGCACTGAATTGTGAGTCAGCTGTTCCACTGAAGAGCCAGCTTTCTCTTTATCACCTGGGAAAGCAACAGAGCTCTGTCCAAGTCCGTGGATTCTGAACCGATGAGGGACACAGAAGAAGACTCTGCCTCCCAGCTTTGGATCAGCTCATCTCTGGCCACTGTAGCCATTTGGGGAATGAACCAGCAGATAGGACACCTCTCTATCCCTTTCTCTCATCTCTATAAAAACTTTCAAATAAAAATAAATGTTTCAAAATCAGTAAAAGATAATATAGAATCACAAGCACTCTTGTTTTCTATTTCTTTCCCATATCATCAATTTGCTTTTTTTCATTATCAGTATAATCTGGTCTCAACGGAACAGAAGCCACCATTTGGGAAAGAAAAGTAGTGTTCTTTAAAAGATATGAAAAACACATATTATGAAAAAATATTGCATGGATTTCAAAATATATTGTAGTCCTGGGCTGGCACAGCAGGTTAATCTATGTCTTCAAACACTAGCATCTCAGAGTGCTGTTTTATGTTGACTGTTCTGCTTCTAGTCCAGCCAACTACTGCAAAAGCAACAGAAGACAGCCCAGATACTTGCTCTGCTGCTGCTTGTATGGGAGAAAAGGATGAAATTCCAGAATTCCAGGCTTCTAACTTTGGCTTGGCCCAGCTGTGGCTGTTGCAATTGCCACTTTACAATATTACAGCAGATGGAAGATTCTCTCTCTTACCCTAAACCCCAGTGTGTGTGTGTGTGTGTGTGTGTGTGTGTGTGTGTGTGTGTTTCTTCCTCCCTGTGCCACTCTGCCTTTCATATAAATTCAATCTTAAAATATTTTGCACCAAAAGCAACCTGCATTTAACTCAATCATCCATCAATCATTTAAACACAGTTATGTGTACTGACCCTGAGAAATCTGGAATTGTTAATTATAGGTAGAGTTTAGTGGATACGAAGGGAACAGTCAAAGGGAACGAAGCTGGACCTAAAGTTCTAAGAATATTGAAAAAGTTCTACGAATACTGAGCACGAAGCAGCTTAGATTGCATTTAGACAGTACCCCCCCATGATATCCTCATTTTTGTTATTTTACTTTACCTATATAATCTGTACATTTTGCCTCACATTTGTTCAATATCACAGAAAATGTCCATCATAAGATATGATTTCAACATATATGATGGAATCTTTGGATTGTTGATAAATCTGCAAATGTCAATGAAATCAGGTGGTCCAAGGAAAGGATTTGAAAGAATTATCTATATATATATTTATAAATGTAAATATAGTTATATATGTATATATATTATATAACTTATATAAAATATATGTGTGTGTATATATTCATATATTTATATACTGATAAATATATACATATATATATTTACTTGAGAAAGAAAAAGAGTAATTGAGAGAGCATATAGTGCTCATACACAGTGATCCATTCCCCTACATCTATATGTCCAATGGAATCGGGGTGGGGGCATTCAGAAGCCAGTGATTCGGATTCCTCTGATACTTCCTACATACAAGGACCTGATTGTCACCTGCTGCCTCCAGGGTCTTTCTGGCAGAAAGCTGGAATTGGGAGAGGAGCTTAAATTTGAGCCCAGACACTCAGGGATGCAGGTCTCATAACTGTTTGCACAAATTCCTGTCACAAAAATCATTACTTTTTATAGCTATAGGAACCCTACAGTTCAGAATGAAATTTGGCAAATCTTAAAAAGGTTGATCAGCTATGAAAATGGCTCATTCTCCTTTCAATAAGTTCCCGAGTGTAAACGGGTGCTTGGAGAATGTGTGTAGGGGAATGGATGTTCTTCATGAGGAAGCTGAAATAGCAGATGCATCTGTCTTTGCTTAGGGTGCTTGTATTTTTTGGTGCTGTGGTCCACTCTAATTGTGTCCTCTTTGTTTTGGTACGTGTGAGAAAATCTTTGGACTCTAAGCCACCTCTAGCAGTCAACTTCTCTCTGTTTATAATTCTCTGACTTGAGAATGAAAATTACTTTGCCCCTCTAATTGCTTAATAAAAAGTAATTAACTTTCTACTTGGGTGAACCATTTTAGAAGATAATTCAGGTTGGAAATGGAAAGGAGAACAACAAAAGGATAAAATGTTCCAGGGATGTCCCTGGAAAGCTTAAAACGCCATGCCCTACCTTTCATTTTCTGGATCATTAATTTCCTTCCAATTTACCAACTGCAAAGACTAATTTAGATGTCTTCATGGATTATACAAATAGAGTAAAGCAAATTTATTCAGTTTCTTTGTGTTTGTTTTTGTTTTATTCTTTTGCTCTGAATGAAATTGTTGTAGACTCTGGTATAACTAGGTGATTGGGAAACAGAGAAAGAAAACAGGAGTCCAACCTTTCCCTAGAATGCTAATGCTCCATAAGGGAGAAAACACAGGTGTGGGGAAATACTTTGCAAAACTATATAATTATGCTGATGGTGATGCCGTGTACAGTGCTGTGGATGGGGCTGTATGTCAAAGGCTTTGGGCAGGGCTTGGGGTGGATACACTGGCCTGCAGTCTTTGGGCAGGAATTCCTCTTTGGCTTTCCCTATTTAAATGGTGCTCAAAAGGAGATTTGTTGACTGAAGCATGGACACTCCAGGAAGCAGGAACAGCTGGAGTGGGGAATAGGACAAGAGGAATCTGGATAAGGCTCAGGAATCTACTTGGTAAAAGTCCCTTAACAGGAAAGGATTTATCTTAATTATACAAATAATTTTCAAACACTGGAAAAGTACTCTTATTTTTTTCTTTCATGGGTATTCTATGACAAATTACAGGGGACAGAATAATCATTTAGCAATAATATATATAAAGGATGAAAAGAAGAAAGTGTAGTCACAATATGGCTTATATGTTGATGCTCCATTAATCAAAAGTGGTAAAAAAAACACATTTATCCTTACTAAATGCCAAATACAATACTCCCTCACTCTTACACCTATGGTGAATCATGCATTTATCTCAATGTCAAAGTGACTAAAAGGCAGCTTTTCATAATATCATCTTGAAAAAACATGGTAGCTGAATTCTTGTGTAGACAATGTCTTCTGATTAAAATTTAAATTTTTTGTCAGTTGGTAAAAGGTTCAATTCACTCAATTCACAAAAACTTACACCTTGTGTTCCAACAAAACAAGGTAAATCACCTCTTGCAACAGCAGAATTCCATGTGAGAGTTATTCTCTGGTCACTTTACCTCTGGTGTGGCTTCTTGCCAATGAACCTGGGAAGTCAACAGACCACCAAGAGCTTTGGGTGTTCCTGACCCCTGGTTTCAGCTTGGTTCAGCCTTGGCTTTTGCAGCCTTGTGAGGAGTTACTCAGCAAGTGGAGGATCTCTGTTCCTCTCCTATCTCTCAGTCACTTGCCTTTTCAATACATTTTTGAAAAAAATACAAATAACCATCAATTATTAAAGCAATGCTATTGAAGAAGGAACTCCACATCAACAAATTAGTACTGAGCACATGTAGAATGTCATGCATTGCTTCTTGGTCTCTGTTTTATCAACAAACCCAAAAGTTCATTGATTTGACACACCTGACACACCATGAACAAAAACTGTCTTAGCTCTTTCAGATAGAACAACATATTATTTGTCAGAGGAACTCGCTTGAAGCTGGCAGTTCTTGTAGAGGTTCAACGTTCCTAGTCTGATGGTTCGCAGGAATCTACTCTATTATAAGGCTATAGAACAATGATTTAAGGCAGATTTCCTTTGTAAGAATCTGAATTTATCTGAAATAAGTGCATAAATGTTTTGAAATAATAGGGAGACTCCTCATTCTAATTACATAGCTATGAGCAAAAACACTTTACCTAATCTTTACAAACCCAAGTCATGAGAGAATGTAACATGTAATGAAATTCCACCCATTTTCATTTTCACTTGAAAGCAGGACATTCTAACCAAATTGATACTTTAAAACTAGTATAAAAACAACTTAATCCTGTCTTAAAAGTTAGTATAATGCAGTATTAATAGGACATGGATTAACAGCTTCAAAAATAAGTATCATGCTTCTATGTAGGGGATATTTTGAGAGAAATAAAGATTTAAACAGAAAAATGTGGATTCAGAAACAAGTAATCTATAGCTTCTAAGGTATCTTTTGTAAATTTAATCTTCAATTGTAATATTCTCCATACCTAACTCTCATTTAACTTTAGTTGCCAACAATCACATAATCCCATCAAAGTCCTTTATGATCTGTTAGGTTTTTAATGAAGTCAGTCAAGGTAACGTAAGAGCAGCTTCCCTTATGATTCTCCCAGTGTTTTACTTCTTTGTTCCCATGAATGCTGGAAAGATATTCTTAGGAGAATAATCCTCATAAACTGATTTGATTATGTTAGTTTCAAGGATCCAGCTTTGCCAGTACCAACAAATGGTATCAATTACCACATTTCGTTTCAACTTGTGCATTAAAACTGACTTGGTTTTGGCTGATCCTACTTGTAACAGATGTGAAGTGATGAGATGCCTCTGCACCATCAGCCTGTCTGCTTTGCCTTCTAACTGGCTTGAAGTGCAAACATCAATGTTCTGTGAATTCAACCTGTTCTTGTTCACTATTGTCTAACATCCCACCTCCCTCAGAATCATGGTGTAATGAATCATTACATGCGAGGCTACAGAAAGCTGCTCTGGCTCCCTTTTTTGTTTGCTTAAGCCTTTTCTTTTTAATTTTTCATGATACAGTTCCACAGGCTCAGGAAGTTCCCTTCCATCCTTCATATCCTTCCTCCTCCCCACTGATTTTCCCCATAGTATGACACTAGTATGGTCCTTAAAAAACAGTCACAAGTACATTATTCTGCTGTTTAAGTGTATCACAACATCGTAGGTATAGGCAATGGTAGAAAATCTAACATCCTACTTCCAAGATACAATTAACAGTATTATTGAGAGTCTATATTTTATTTGGGAGTAGAGATGCATACTGCAATGTATCTTCGCATCTCGGTATGCTACTCTCTATTACACAGTTCATCTGGAGGCATACATGTAGATACATGCTTACCTGTATGCCTGCTGATCTCCTATTTTACAAGAAGGTTGCCTCATATCAGAGAGAACTTATGATATTTGTCCTTGTGAGAACGCTTAGCTCACTGAGCCTAATGGTCTGTAGTTGGCACTATTTTGCTTGTGAATGGTAGAATTTCATTATTTTTAATGACTTAATAGTATTCCAGAGTAGACAGACCTATGACAGCTATTTCACTTCTGGAAATGTATCCAAAACAAATTAAATCTGCACAGAGGAATTTTCCTTTGATTTGGTTTTTGCTATTAACAAGTAAAAGTCTTATATTCTCATCCTGTATAATGATGCTGCAAAGAGTACAAACACTATGGAATGGCTAAATTGAAAATTACTATATATTTTTTATGTAATGTATATAATATACATAATAAATTATATATAATCACTACATATTATCTCACATAAATTCTTTTGTGGAAACATAAAAAACTCATAAAGTTATATGGATGTAATATAGTCTATTAACTATAGTCAAAATGTGCATTTCCTTTAAGATTCACACTAAAATTTCATCTCCAAAATGTAGGTGTGTCCAATGTGATAGTATTGAGAGATGGAACTTGCAAAGGGGTTTAGATCACAAAGAATGCCCTCTCATTAAAAAGGAATCGGGGCCCTCTTAGAAGAGGCTTCAGACAACTTGCTCTAGTATATCCTTTGGCCTTCTGTGATGGGAAAATACAGCAAAATGGCTTTCCCCAGATAACGTCCTTATTCTTTCTATTATTTTTCTCATGTAGCATTTATTTTTATTTTTTATTGTTTTATTATTATTTATTATTTTTAATTTAGTAATTACATTGTATTATGCGACACAGTTTCATAGGTACTTGGGTTCTCCCCACCCCTCCCCAAACCCTCCCACCATGGTGGATTCCTCCACCTTGTTGCATAACCACAGCTCAAGTTCAGTTGAGATTCCCCCATTGCAAGCGTATACCAAACATAGAGTCCAGCATCTTATTGTCCAGTCAAGTTCAACGGCTCCTTAGGTATACCCTTTCTGGTCTGAAGACAGAGCCAGCAGAGTATCATCCCAGTCAATTGAAAGCTCCAACATACCATCAGCAAAAATTTACATCATTATGGAATTAATTGACATAGTAATGAGTAACCAATATGTTAAAAGTAAATGCGAGTTCCTAGCCACCTTCTGTGACCACCTCACTTACATTTCAATTTTAGTTTATACACAACATATAACATTCATAACATAACATCTTATACATAACATCATATCATCTTAAATTAAGGCAAACATGTGGTATTTAACCTTTTGGGATTGGCTCATTTCCCTTTGCATTATGGTTTCCAGTTTGGCCCATTTGGCCACAAAGAACTGCATTTTGTTTTTTTTAATAGCTGAGTAGTATTCCATGGAGTAGATGAACCATAGGTTTCTTATCCAATCCTCTGTTGATGGGCATTTTGGTTGCTACCATGTTTTTGCAATTACTGATTGTGCTGCTATGAACATAGGAGTGCATGTTGGTTTCTCATAGAACAAGTGTTCTGGATATATTCCTAGGAGTGCTATTGCTGGATCATACGGTATGTTGATTTTGAGTTGTTTGAATATTCTCCATACTGATTGCCATAGAGGCTGTACCAGCCTGCAGCCCCACCAGCAGTGGAGTAGGGTTCCCTTTTCCCCGCAACCTCGCCAACAAGTGTTGTTGGTGCTTTTATTCAACATAATTAAAGCCATATATGAAAAACCCAACGCCAGCATCATACTGAATGGAGAAAAACTGGAAACCTTCCCACTGAGATCTGGAACAAGACAGGGATGGCCACTTTCTCCACTACTATTCAACATAGTCCTAGAGGTACTCGCTGAGGCCATAAGACAAGAAAAAGAAATCAGAGGAATCCAAATGGGAAACGAAGAAGTCAAGCTCTCACTATACGCAGATGATATGATTCTTTATGTAGAAGAGCCAAGAGACTCAATACAGAGACTGCTAGAACTTGTACGAGAGTTTGGTAGAGTGGCAGGGTACAAAATTAATGAACAAAAATCAACAGCCATAGTGTATGCGAACAGCCCCAAGATGGAAAAAGATTTAACCAGCAAGATACCATTCAAAATAACAGAGAAAAGTATGAAATATCTGGGAATAAATCTAACCAAAAATGTAGGAGACTTATTTGAAGCATTTTTAATACAGTTTCTATACTGTCATGTTTTAATGATTTTTATTCCCTGTGGCAAAGATTGTGTCTGGTGTAAGTCCCTATCAGAAGGCTGTGTCACCAACTCAAGCACGTGTTAATAAATCATTGTTCACTGGAGGAACTACCACAGAATTATTTGAATGACATATAGCTTCATAGAGAGATTTAAGCAGCTTCCTATGTGTGATCTCAACTGCCTATCGTAGACTGAAAATAGAAACTTAGGATTTGTTTTTTTTGCCTGAGCAATGAGAAAGGGCACACCGCATGTATACCTATGAGAGTGCCTTGCTCTCCTAAATGTTGCACACTAAGACAGACACAGACCCCGATTCACCTTCTATATTCCTATCTTTCCACTTCCTGTCCAAGAATCTGGAGCCCATGGGCATTGTAAATGCAAGTCTGTATTTTCAGAATGAGATTACAGTTTTATTTTCACCTAAAAATGATGGAATAATTCTTACATTCATCACACGAGGAAGATCTCCTACCTCCTATTTACGGAGTGTCAGATTTGATGATTTCTGTTACCATGATCTCCCTCATTGGTTGAGATTAATTTAGGAGCCAGCAGCATACGGACATAAGTAAGAAAAACTTGCACAAAAAAAAAAAAGATTGTATGGACTTCTGAGAGTTCTAAATCTGAAGGGAACACAGCAGTGGTGCAATGTTAAAAACTTCATGGAAATGGAGGTTTTGAGTCACCAATTTTCTTAAGACTTGGTTTATAACCATGTAGCATTCCTACACTAAACAATTTAAAAACATGGCTTGCTCAGAAGACCTAACAATATTTTAAATTAAATCTCTCAGGATAGCCAACGACATAACATTCTTGCCTGTTAACAAAGATGACTGAGGAAATATCTGAACATATATTAAATGCACAAATAAAAACTCATACCCATCCCATGTCAGAATGACACTATATCTCATACCTAAGGTATGGTGTGTTTTGTTGTAGCAAAAATAATACATGTGTGGCTGACAGTATTACTCTAGTGATTCTGAGAATCAATTTTTTCTTATGGACTTTTGTCACCTTATCTATTCATTTCATTGACATAGAATTTCTTAGAAGCAGCACCTAAATCCCTTTCTTACAAAAATCAGTTTGTGTTTCCAGGCACAGTGCTACCAGT